>NC_081565.1:82409130-82419776 GCF_022355385.1 Mustela nigripes | reverse complement strand
GAGCCCGATGCGGGACTCGATCCCAGGACCCTGAGATCACGACCCGAGCCGAAGGCAGCGGCTCAACCCACTGAGCCACCCAGGCGCCCCCCTGTCCTGGTTTTTTAGCGGAGGCAGGCCTCTGGGCCTGAGGGGTCATGGTACGAACATCACTTTCAGCATCCGAGGTTATAAAGGCCAAAGCTGGGACCTCCCAGACAGGCCCCCACCTTCCCCCCAAGTTTTCAACCCCTGCTGCACAACTAAACGGCCTGGGGCTGTTTGTAAAAGTGCTGAGCTGCCCCCCACCCCACCCCAGTGAGTCAGAATCTCCTGGGCGGGAGGAGCCAGGGCATCGTCATGTTCAGAAGTTCCCCAGAGGGGGCTGAACTGAAGCCAGGAGGGAGAACCTCCACTTCAAACCAAACCAAATGTGCAACTCCGAGTGTGGTCTTCCTTTCGGCTTACAGGAGCTGAGAGCTCTCCCGGGGGCAGCCCGTGAAGCATACACGGACCCTCAGGGTCCAGATCATAAACCCAAGTACCTTTAGCATCCAGGCCAGTTAACTGAAAAGAGGTGTTCAGGGCAGCTGGGGAGACCAGAGAGCACCTGTTCCCTCCGGTTAGCTCACGTGGCCTATAATACACCACCCAGCAATGCCGCCTCTTCTGACTTTCCCAGGGAAACTAAGGAAATTCGTGTTTTTCTGTTAGCTTAAAACATCTTGGCAATTAACTCAAATTAAACCAAAGCCTTGGACTGGTCAAACGGAGCACACTCCCAGGCCTCACTGTGGCACAGAGCAAGGACTTCGTGCTGTCCATGTGGGATCCAGTTTCACTCATGTTCGCATCCGTGTTCCTTTCCCACTTTCCAGGTGACCAATTTCTTCATTCCCATTTTATTATTTTTTAAAGGTTTTATTTTTAAGCAATCTCTACGCCCAATGTAAGGCTCGAACTCATAACCCTGAGATCAAGACTCACATGCTCCACTGACTGAGCCAGCCACATGCCCCTTCTTCCCTTTGTTCCTTTGTTGGAAGAAACTATAAAACTGTGGCGCCTGGGTGGCTCAGTCGGTTGGGCGTCTGCCTTTGGCTCAGGTCACGGTCCCAGGGTCCTAGGATCGAGTTCCACATCAGGCTCCCTGCTCAGCGGGAGCTGCTTTTCCTTCTGCCTGCTGCTCCCATTTGTGCTCTCTCTCTCTGACAAATCAAATGAATAAAATCTTAAAAAATAATAATAATAAAGACCAGGGCACCTGGGTGACTCGGGGGTTAAGCATCTGCTCTTGACTTGGGTCGTGATCCCAGGGTCTTCCTGCTCAGCGAGGAGCTGGCTTCTCCCTCTGCCCCTCCCCCCTGCTCAGGCTCCTCCTCTCTCCTGGTCTCTCTCAAATAAATAGAATCTAAATAAATAAATAAATAAATACCCAAACCCAACAGCCTAGGATCCTTACCACCATGCCTTCTGAAGGTAAACTTAATGTGCCCAAACCCTACTTGCAAATATTTATCTTGAAAAGACACAGGTTGGGGGGCGCCTGGGTGGCTCAGTGGGTTAAGCCTCTGCCTTCGGCTCAGGTCATGATCTCAGGGTCCTGGGATCGAGACCCACGTCGGGCTCTCTGCTCAGCGGGGAGGCTGCTTCCCTTCCTCTCTCTCTGCCTGCCTCTCCGCCTATTTGTGATCTCTCTGGCAAAATAAGAAACAAAATCTTTAAAAAGAAGAAGAAGAAGGAAAAGACACAGGTCGGAAACAGGATGCTCCGTCATCAATCTCGTGGCAGGGCTGGATCATGTCTGTGGTGTGTCAGCCGCCCCCCAGCACCCCCTAAAGAATGCACAGCCCTGGCGGTGCGCTTCACCCCTCCCGGGCTCTCGGACAGTGATGGGTGTGACACAGAAGCCGGTGTCTGAGGTAACCCCATGGAGGGGGAGCAGAGTGGGCGGGGCTCCCTCCCACATCCCCACTGTCTCCTTCTCCACCCAGCGCCAGCACAGCCCCGAGGGCTGACGGGCCACGGAGGGGATTACAGGACAGGCCCAGCAAGAGCTTCTCGCTCTTCCTCGTCCTGGTAGGTGTGTACAGCGTTGGGTTTGGAAGAGGATCCTTCTTCACACGCCTGGATTAGAAGGATCTGCCCTAAGACTTGATGTAAGGAGAGATTTTCCAAGGAGACGCCACAGGCAACATGGGGCGGGTGTGCCAGCAGAGGTGTGACACCGGCCAGGAGAGTGAAATGAGGACCAGGACGCTACGGGTGATGCGCCTGTCGAAAAACGCCAGGAAGAAACCCTCAGTCCGCATTACACCTGACTCAACGGAACGCCTTTCCTCGAACACATTTAAGTCTTCACACCAGAGTCACACTGAATTTTACACATCAGGCTTTCTTCACAGTCTGGGGTGCCTGTGAATATTGCTTTCATCAGATTTGGACAAAGAGACAGTCTCATAATGTGTTTTCACCTGAGTCTTGAAATCAGCATTAAAAAGCCCGTGACAAAATTGAGGCATGAAATAAGGGGATTAAAACTAAATTAGATAGCCACAAAGACTATGAACGCTGCAAACAATAAGCGTCTATTTAATACATATTTACAATTTATAGGTTATAATAATTGTAAGTTATTAACAATCATTTATCCAATAATAACTTACTTAATTAAATAACCGTTTATTTCCTCCCATCTAAGAGGGGACAGACATCTGTAGAGACCTTCCCAAGAGAACTGTGGGACAGACGGCAGGCCGGCCGGCCATCCTCCCGACCTCGCAGGCCACCAGGTTGGTTTCTCGTCCACAGTTCCAACCAGCCCGCCCAACCAGACCAGGTAATACGCCTGGGGCAAAAGGAACTGATGAGAGGTCCGCCTCCTCTCTCTGGCTGGGTCACGAACAGGAACGTGGTGGTGGGAGCTGGAAAGAAATTTCCCAAATGCCCTTTGACAAGAATCCTCCCTGGACAACCATGTCAAAACTGGTCCCCTCTCCCTGGAACGCAAGGCACTGAACAGACAGGATCATTTTAAGCCTACGTCAGAGCATGTGATGGACAGAAAGCAGATACGACCGCCTGCACGGAGCGGTGAGGTCAGAGGAGGTGGGCTGTCAGCGGGTGTGTGCCCTGCACTGAAAGCCACCTGGTTTGTCCGGGAAGAAAAATATCCAGGTGCACAGGCTGGGGGGCACCGGCCAAGGGAAAGACACTGTCAGCCTGGCCAGAAGCAGGGTTCAGTTCAATCAGAGATTCTCCAGCAGGCACTGTGCCCACGTCCCGCTCTGGATTCGCTGCCCAGCACTGTGCGGGCACAAAGCAGGCTGCAAACATGTGCTCATGGAACGTGCAGCCTGCGGACCCCAGGCGGAGTACTAAGCAGGCCACAGTGGGTACACCCGAGGTGCAGATGATGGGACTCTCACCCCCTGAGACCTCAGTGCTCACAGACTGTCGAGGCCACTCCCCTGACTCTACATAAAAATACATAGCTCTCCAGGAACTAAGAAGAGGTAGGGGTGACATTCCCCTCAGAATCTCCGAGAACACTGGTTGGAACAGGTCAGGGAGGAAGCAGCTCTTGAAGGATGAGAAGGCCTTGGGAGGTATGGGAAAGCCATCCAGATCAAGAGAACAGGGTTTTGAGCAAGGCCCTAGGAAGGCAACAGGGCAGCTGGGCTGGGGAACAGGGGTGGGGACGGTGGAGAAGCGCCCTGGGGTTCTGCCCCAGAACCCTCTGCCAGAGCTGGTCTCTTGCTGCCTGGAGCCCTGGAGGGCTGGGAAGGCCCACCAAGATTTCTGCAGGCCTCAGGGCTGAAGACACAGAAACAAATCATGATTCTGTCCCAATGAGGCCAAAAGCAAAAGCCCAGATTTAGGAGCAAACAGACAAAAGTCAGTGAAAGCCAAACATGTTTGAGAGACGGAAAAAATAACAAAAGTATGGAAAGTTCAGTGCTCCTTCATCTCGCCAGCTGTCTTGAACTAAACAAAGTCACAAAGAAGTGACCGTAAGTAAAAGAAAGACCCACCTTCACAGGACCTCGGGGCTGGTCCGTGTCACAAAGAAGGGAAACAGGTGCCCTCTGCCAGGACGTTTCTGTGCAGTCATTTACAAGTGAGCTCCCGAATGAATGGTCTCATGGCACTGAAGTGGTTTCTCTGTCTCGCATCCTTCCTTCTGGTCATTCCCAAAAGACCCCCTGATTTAAATGCACCACTATTTGCAAAGTCTGCCTTTTCACGATCAAACTGGCCAGAGGACAGAAAACCAAATAATAAGAACCCCAGAGGTAAAGCGCCCAGCTTTTGGCCCCCCCTTTTACCTTTCTGGAAGATTTTCTGTCCGTTGATTCTTCATTTAAAAGCAGTATCCTGGGTGGTGTAAGTTCCAGATGCCAGTTTCTAGAACCTCAATAAGGTGCAAGCAGCCCCCGCCCAGAGAATCCACGTTCCCGGGCGCCCAGGTGACGCCTGAGAGTGTCCAGGGCCATGCCCAGGAGCTGGTGGGATTCCTCACCGCCCAGAAGCTTACAATGTGACCGTTTCCTCTCACACTGCCAGGCAGCTGAGCCCGGGGCAGATGTGGAAGCTGTGTAAAGCGTGGCCCTAATGGAAAAACTCGGTGGCACAGGGCTTCAGTGTTTTGCAATTTTTTTTCCTGTAAGCTACATTGTTGGAATGGTTTGACATGCCAACCTTTCCCTCCGCCCCTACCGGCCTACAGACTGCCAGGTCTCCACCCCGGGCGGCTGTAACAGCCGGTGTGTCATTGGGCTGAGTCACCCCTCGCTCAGGGGTGGAGTCCTGGCTGAGGCACAGGGCGCAGAAAGCCGGCAGGTTCTACTACCTGCTTGGGCAGCTCTCAGGAAGACAGATGAGTTTTTGTCCTCCCAGCTGACACTGGAGGGGAACACGCTAAATGGGCCACCTCAAAAAACAAACAAACAAACAAACAAACAAAAATACAAAAGACCTACACACACAAAAACAACAAAAAACTGAAACCACATTTCCCTGGTGTGTCCCTGATTTGATCAATGCAGCCCCGTCCGTCCGTTGGGAATGCTGGGGGAAAGGAAATCACGCAGTCATACGTGGGGAGTGCACAGATGTACGTGGGGAGGACACTGGCAGCCGAGAAAGAAGGAACATTTGTGGGTTTTCGTTAAAAGAAGAGGAGACGCACAGACTACGGGGTGAAGACACCTGGGTCTGGGCTTAGGAATCTTTAGAAATCTCACATCTCTCTTTTGTAGTTGGAATCAGGGGAGATACCTACTCCTTGTCTTCCGGGAGGCTCCAGAAGGGGCCTGTTGTGGCTGCTTGTACACAAACATTTAAAAAGCCTTTGCCTGGTGTACAATTGTTGCAAGAGAAAAGAGCACTGAGAATAGTGGGCAGGAATGGGAAAATCTGACAGTGAGGGCTGAATCAATGTTTTCACAAAGTTATTTGCAAAGCTGATGGGATTTATTGACTAATCCAAATGTTGTGAGACGAGATTCGGGAAATCATGTGCCTGTCGTCTTGGTTCTGCAGAACAGAGATCATGCCCAGAGTACAAAAGATCCCACAGACAGAAAACTTGCTCCCTTAAGGAAGATCTCGAGAAAGGACCCAAGATAAATTCAGCACCTGTGACTGAGCACACAGCATTCCCAAGCATCGCCTCCTTTAAATAAAGGCTCACTGGGCAAAACCTCCAGCTCAGATGGGAGGAAAGTCACAGGCCACTCAAATCTGGTCACACACGAGACCGAGAGAGAGCCCACAGACGGAACTTTGGGGACGAGAACGCATCCCATCAATCCAACAACAATCGGTCCATCGGCCCCGTGTTCCTTCAGGTTGACAGTTCTGCTTTTCTATCTGTTGGTTAGAAAGGCCCCCTGAATACTATAGGACAGTATTTGATCATGGTCCAAGTGCTGTTAAGATTGGAAATCTGGCCACAATTTTTAAAAAATTCTCAAAATAGTCACATACGTATTTTTAAGTTGTGAGATCACTTGTCCATACAGAACTACCAGCTGAGATCACGACGAGATACAAATGCGCTGCATACTTAAAGCACTTCTCATCCTCAGAATTCATGAGGAATTGCAGCCCAAAGTAGAACCAGGCTTAGCTTCTAAAACATGAGCATACTTTTCCTAAAGCATATGGAAATGAGTGAATCAGTTCCAGCTCATTCCAAAAATATCCAGTAGAGAAGCCAAGAGAGGAAGAACAGAATCATCAATTTTTTTTTTTTTTTTTAACTTAGAATCTCTACAAATGTTTGAATGAATCCTAGTAAACCCGATTTCCTGGCTGAAGCTCCTACAAGGTTTTTATTAGAGAAATCTTCTCCATGCAATTTTTAGTTCGATATGTTACCAGAAAAGAGCAAGAGTCTACAACCTCTGTGAATTGGAGAAATGACGTGGATATTTTCTGGACCAGATCAAATCAAACAGCCTCTCAGAGAGAAGGACCCCAAAGCAGAAACAATGAGCTCGTCATTCATGTCCCAAACCGGCACAAACTTTTCTCAGAAACTGCACAAAAGGAGATGAACGGGAATTATCTGGGGCACAGGAAGAAGGCAAACCCTTGGAAAGGAAGGGAACGAGCTATACTTCAGATGGGCTCAGCTGGCCCACCCACGTCCTTTGAGAAAGAGGGGAAGTGCATAATCAGAAAAAAACGCCAATACTCATGACGGGAAGTCTGCCTTAGGTAAGCAGGGCACAGGACATTCAAATCTTGTAGGAAGGGCCTCACTTGGCAGCTTCAACAGCTCAAAGCGTTAACATCGAAGCACATCTCCCTCCTGGGTTTTTATTTTGTGTTTTTTCTTTCCTGTTGGCACCTGCACAGCATCTCTCCAAATAAAGGGTGTATCTTTGCCCAACGCCTAGGATAGGCAAAAGCCTGGTTTCTACCCGTCCTACACCCTAGTAGGCTGGGACTTGCTGCCAGATAAGGCATCTTTCCCCGTCTGAACTGCAGAGTTGAATCTCCCATCTGAAATCTGAATGATGCTTAACCCACTGGGACTCACTCGCGGTCTGGAGCAGCAGAGCTTCCCCAGGGGGCTCCCGGTTAAAGCGGAAGCCTGGAGAGTGTGGAAACAAAGCAAGCCCCGCAGAGGGAGGGATTCTGCAGGACGTCCCTGGGGGCTGGTGGAGTTCTGGGGTTCTGATCTAACCAGACAGGCAAGTCCCTGGAATCGGGATCTCCTATGTGTAGGTGATTTCTGCGCTGTGAAACTCAAATGAAACTGATGCTTAAAAAAATAACTATCTTCTGAAACACCATCACTATGAGAAAATACATTATTTCATGTGTAAACCTCAGTGAGAAAGGAGTCTTTCATCAATGAAAAACTAACAGTTTCATTTAACGCTGAAAGGCACAATCTAATTGAAATCCAATTACGAAGAACACCAAGTAACAGGATGAAACTGATGTACTATACTGAGACGTTTGTTAATCGGCTCTATGAGGTAATTTGCAGTAAGAAGAACTTCGCCTCTATCTCAAAGGACCTTCTACTCACAACTGCCCTCCTTTTCGGTTTCATGAAGTTTCCTGAAATACACACTTTCCCCTTGATCTACTTCATTAAGAATTTACAGTTGGCGCTCTTCTGATTTTTAATGTCGACAGAGTGCGCTGAACAAGGGGAAATGGTCCTCTGTGTTCAAGGTCCGGCTTAGCCATTAGGTAACTGGGTGGGCTGGGCAGTCTGGGTTTTTCTCATCTGAGAGTAGGGACAGGTGGAATCATAAAGACCCGCACCAGCCCTTTACCTCTGTTTTGATGTCAGGCAGCTAGGTCGCACCCTTAGCTCTCCTCATACACCACCAAACACACCGCTTTCAGGGGAGGGCAGAGCACCGACAGGAACACACATTTCATTCTTCGGCAGAGGCTTCCAGGACACCCTGGAGGGTCACGGCCGGTACCTGCGCATTCAAGCAGCCCTAGCATCTCATCCGCTCACCTTCTGCCTCTGGAGGAAGGCTGGTGGAGACCACAGCTCTAAGACTCCCCAGCAGGGACGCACACCACCGCTGCCAGGCTGAGACCTTGCCTGCAGATGGTCTCAGAAACCCCGGGGCAGTTCCAGCCAGACCAGTCGGGGCAAACTGCTCTGGTGCTTGACAAACAGCATGCAATTCCCGCTGTCGGGTTCCCAGCAGTGGGCTCAGGGTTCTGTTTGAGAAACGCCGCTGCCCGGGAAAAATATTTACACAACCGAGGGGGCTGTGCTGGGCGGCAGAGTTCTACCTGCTGGGCCGGGAGTCTGTGGGCTCCGGCTGACCCGGTCTTATCAGCGGCCTTTGGACCTCATTTAAGATCAGCATGGAGACAAAACCCGGAGCCAAAGGACTGACCAGAGTCCCAACCAGCCTTACTAAAATTTATCAGAGGAATTTAAAATGACAACCAAGTTGTTTGGTTTTTTTTTTTTTTTAAAGATTTTTTACTTATTTGTCAGAGAGAGAGAGGGAGAGAGAGCGAGCGAGCACAGGCAGACAGAGAGGCAGGCAGAGGCAGAGGGAGAAGCAGGCTCCCTGCCAAGCAAGGAGTCCGATGTGGGACCCGATCCCATCATGACGTGAGCCGAAGGCAGCCGCTTAACCAGCTGAGCCACCCAGGCGTCCCGACAACCAAGTTTTTAATGCAGCTTGATAAGTACCCTAAGTAACTTAAGATCTAGTTATTTGGAAAAAAATAAATGTGTGTGTTTGTGCGCGCGCACGAGAAATAGTAAAAGGGGGGGAAAACCACCATCAACTACCAAAGGCAAGTATTAGCAACAAGAAGGCTGGCAATGGGAGGCACAAACGGAACTCCCTAACCCTCATCGATTTCTTTCATTTAACTGTGACACAGGACAGGAACACAATTCTTGCCTCAAAGTCACGCGTCTGACAGGGCCTGGCACCGCGGCACGTGAGCAGGCCCTTTTCAGACCAGGACCCGAGGAGGGACCTCGCAGAACAAGGCGGGCAGTGATTCCCCTGACATCTGACCAGTGTTTCATATCTTGGGGTGTTTCTAGGGCTCCTATTTTATTTGTCCCTCGCAACCGTCCTGTGAAGGAGGCTGGGAAGGTGCATTAGCTTCATCGGACAAATAAGCCACTTGTTATGTAGCTTCTAAAGAGAGTCGAAGCTCTAATTAAAGTTTCACAACATGAATTAGTGTTTACAGAGGTAAACAGGGCATCCAGGTTCCAACGTGATTCAGAGACCTGAGAAAAAGCAGACAGTCCCCATGATCTCAGGGTCCTGGGATCGAGTTCCGTATAGGACTCTCTGCTCAGCGGGGAGCCTGCTTCCCCCTCTCTCTGCCTGCCTCTCTGCCTACTTGTGATCTCTGTCAAATAAATAAATAAAATCTTAAAAAAAAATAAAAGGAGGTGACAGACACAAAGACATGATTGATTCTGACGGGGTGGATGGTGAGCAGGGGGACAATGCTGGCAGGAAAGCCCAGGTGAGGTGCCACGTGTAGCAAATTAGAAGCGAGGACACCCAGTGAAATTTAAATTTTGAAAACACAGTGAATACTTTTTTTTTTTTTTTTTTTTTTAAGCATAAATCAGTCCTCTATTTTATCTGGAAGCTCTGCCCACAGGAATCCTCAGCCTCTACCAGAATGAAAGGTCCTTGGAGGTAGGGGTTTGGGCCTGTGTTTTCCCTGCTGAATCTGAGTGCCCAGAACAGTGCCTGGGACACTGGAGGCCCCGGATCCCTGCCGTGTACCTGTAAAGTGTATTTCTTCGGCGAGATGCTATGCACACAGGTGCCTGTTGCATCATCTTTATGTTGGTCTGAAACCTAGGGCAACACATTTTACAAATTACAGCATTAACTAACTGTTCTTTTTTTCCCTTTCTTTCTTTCTTTCTTTTTTTTTTTTTTTTGGAGATTTTATTTATTTGATAGAGGTGAGGGGAGAGCGTAAGCAGGCAGAGGGGCAGAGGGAGAGGGAGAAGCAGGGAGCCTGATGTGGGACCCTGGATCACGACCTGAGCTGAAGGCAGACGCCCAGTGACTGAGCCATGCAGGCGCCCTGAACTGCTCTTACTTGAAAACCGGTACCTTTTATTGCAGCTAACTGAAGGACTCAGTGGGGGAGTCAGAGGATACAAGGACTCTGAATGGTCCCTTACTCGGTTTCAGCTCTCAACGGGAGCATGAATGTGGGATGTCAGTCACCAGACATGCTGGCAGCCCAGGGCCTGGCCAACTGGTACTTTCCTCAGCTGACTTCTTTAATTCCTGCTTTGTTCCCAAGACCATGAGCAATGTTTCTGGGGCCAGTGCCCTGACTCCACCTTCATATGGGAATTTTCCTCAAGTTCTATGGGAGCCCAAAGCACTGATTTTTTTTTTTTAAGGGAAAGGGCTGGGGGAGATTCCTTTTGGGCACAACACACATAGGGGAAGTAGGGTTTAAAAAATATATATATTTGGGACGCCTGGGTGGCTCAGTTGGTTAAGCGGCTGCCTTCGGCTCAGGTCATGATCCCAGCGTCCTGGGATCAAGTCCCACATCGGGCTCCTTGCTTGGCAGGGAGCCTGCTTCTCCCTCTGCCTCTAGCCTGCCACTCTGTCTGCCTGTGCTTGCGCTCTGTATCTCTCTCTCTCTCTAACAAATAA
>NC_081565.1:82399577-82409030 GCF_022355385.1 Mustela nigripes | reverse complement strand
ATTGGGCTCCTTGCTTGGCAGGGAGCCTGCTTCTCCCTCTGCCTCTAGCCTGCCACTCTGTCTGCCTGTGCTTGCGCTCTGTATCTCTCTCTCTCTCTAACAAATAAATAAAAATCTTAAAATATATATATATATATATTTAATATTAATTTTTGGAAAATGAAAAAATATCAATTTACTCCACACTTACAATTTTACTGAACTACCCAAATTATTTATTTTTCTCACAGGAAGGATCAGTATCCAGCCCTCATTCGCTGCATAAATCCCTTTTTATACCATCTTAATGTGCAACCTATAAATGTTCTTATGTTAATTAGATTTTGAAACAGCATATTTATAACGAGCATATACTTCGGCATTGAGTATGGCTTTTTTTGGGGGTAAACAGTAGCAGGTATTTCTTTTGTAATATAGAGCAGGAAAAGAAAAATCATCGTTTTTATAAGCACATCTGGACTGTGTGAAGTATACACAACTGAAAGACAACATGGAAGATAAGCAGAACATGTATTTCCAGGTTGTGGTATTAGCAAGAATTCCTGCTTTATTTTTCAGAAAATATTAAACTTTTATATTTTAAAGTTTTCTAAAATGAGCATCATATGTATGTATGTGTGTGTGTGTGCATGTGTGTGTTGTAACTAAAGTAATTGTGTCGGGCTGAGCCTCAAATCAGATTGCTCATAGAGGTCCTGGCGACTAGAGTAAACACTACCGTCCCTCGCGTGGTCCTGACACCTGTCTGCAGTAACCATTCATCCCCGGACACCCCAGAAGTCACTAATGAGAGCTTCCCTTTGCTTCCAAACTCAGTGCCCAGACCTGTTAGGCAGGGGGAAGGTGAAAGCTGGGTCATCAGACTTTAGGAACAAAGGGACAAGGGACGCTCTAGGATGAGTCAAGCTGAAAAGGAACGGAGGGGAAATGAGGCAGGTACCTAAACCCCGGAGACGGCAGAGGGTCAAGTTCTGGAGGGACCCCTCCCCGCTCTGAACATGTGAATGCAGGTGAGGACAGGAGTGGGAAGGGAGACCAGAGCATCCCGGGGAACTGAAACTCACCCACAACACTCGGGAAATTTCACAAGGCTTCAGTTTCCTCCCTTATCAACTCTTTAACCAGAGAAGCAAGGAATAAGCCCGACTTCTCTGACTTAGGTGAGTGCCTGAGTCTCTCTGCGCTCACAGAAGGATGGATGCGGGGGCAGTGGTGATGACAGGAGGATGACGCATGATGATGGAGGCAAAACTCCTGGGCCACCATGGTACACGGTAAGTGCTCAGGCCATGTTAGCTTTTGTCGTTCATAATGTCTTAGTGGCGGCAGTAAGGGCAAGCAAAAGAAAGAAAAGAGAGAGATGAGTCGTCCCAGAATCAACCACCGAGTTTGGACGGGTTTGGATGGGGGCAAGTTATAGCTTTTCTTGCCAGAGGACAGGCCTTCTCCTGGGACAGAAAGTCACATGTGGGCCGGGCAAGCCCACTCCAGAGGGCTCGTCCTGTTCTGCCCTTACCAGGGCTCTCCAGCTTACAGGGCGCTTCTAAGTCCATTTCTGGTCCTCACATGGGTTCTAACTGTGCAGGCAGAGGTATTCATTGACGGTTTACACATGGACAACTAGTCTTGCCCTGTATTTCATGGTTAGGGCTGGAGATGGGACTCACCTCAGGGTTCCTGATTCCAACTCCACATTCCTTCCATTAGCCAGAGTTCAGGGCAGCACAGCGGCACTGGGTTCCAACAGCACAAACGCTCCCCACACAGCCCCTGCTCTCACACCTTCTGCTCTCGGGCAGATCATTCGAGAGTGGAACGGACACCTGGCACACCGTTTGGGGCAGGTGGTTGTCTCCTATCTTACACCATCTCTTGGGAGGCTTCTCTGCATTTGTTCTATAAATTTCTCCCAAATCTTACACAAGCAATATTAGACCAGACACGCCATCCACATAAGTCTCTATGTAGATGCAGAACTGAGAATGCACGTCTTCATGAGACGGCTTGTTGTGTGTTCCTCCCTGGGAAGGAACAGCACGACCTTCTCCAGCCCCTTTCTCTTTACGTAGCAACGTGAAAACAGGACCTGCTGGGGACTGGATCCCAGGAACCGGCCTAAAGCACCAGACTCACTTCTTCTCTTGTTGCTCAGTCCCTCATCAAGAAGTTCGAGGACAGTGTACATTACCCTTGGATCAGCATTCAGGATTTTACATTTATCTTTCAGCACTTTAATACAACTGACGTGGGGAATAATTTACCTAACTGACTTCTGTACCGAAAGACTCTAAAGATAATAGAAAACTCTCCAAGAGATTTAAAAAAAAAAAGAAAGAAAGAAAAGGCAAAAAAACCCAACCTCATTGGATAGAAAGTTCTTTGAAAGCCTAGTTATCTAGGCAACTTGGTACTATCTACCCATTATTAAAAAAGAAGTCAGAAATCAGCTTGAGCCAAGGCATACACCTCCACATACACACACTCCAGAGCACGGTTACCTGAGGCACAGCCGTTAACCTTTGTGGTGTGAGCCATGCTGGCTGGGATCCAGGGACAGGTCCGGAAAGGAGTGAGGAGTCATGCAAATCTTATGCACCAAGTTCCCCAATGCGTTCACCCTGAAATAAGAAACAGAGTCCCATCAAAATGGATCATTTAAAAATACGTACGACACTAAATCTTAGATGCGTGTTTGCCAAGATGGCTGCTAATGGACGGTGCAGATCCGACAGCAGAGAGGCAGCCCCTGGGTGGTGGGGACGGCTGTCCGGCCCCGCTGTGCAGGGTTGAGAGGGTCACACCCGTGCAGAGGGGCCTGGGGATGGGCAAGAGAGCGGGTCTCCAGACAGAGTACTCTTCCAGGAGATAAAACTGGTTTTCTAGAAACGTGACTTTTTTTAGAAAGGTGGCCTTCAACTGCCAATGGGTTCATAATGGGTACGGCTCCACAGCCCGTCACAAACCATGTCTGGTTCTTAGCCTCTTTTCCAAAGGCTGGCTCAACACTTTCATTCACTCAGTTGCCCTCACAGTAGCTGCTGTTGCTGTTATATGAGTGTTCACATTTTTAAAGGATTCATTCGTGGGAGCCCCTCTGAGGTATCTCCAAGTCTTTCACCTACTTGGTCTTGTGAGACGTAAATGTGATCTGGTAAGCTCCTCTCTTAAAAAGCCTCCCACAGCTCCCACGGTCCTGTCAGATAACGTCCACGTGACAGAGCTTGACACACAGTTTGGAAACATCAGGCTTCACGCTGGGCACCCTATTTGCTACCTGATGTGAATCCTCTATTTTAAAGTTAACGGAGGGGCACCTGCTCGGTTGGTTAAGCATCCGACTCTCGACTTCTTAGCTCAGGTCATGATCTCAGGGAACGTGGAATGGAGCCCCATGTGGGGCTCCGTGCTGGGTGTGGAGCCTGCTTAAAACACTCTCTCCCTCTGCCCCTCCCCTGGTCCCCCTCTAAAAAAATAAAACATAAAAAAAAAAAAAAAAGAAAGTTAACTGAGATTACTACCATAAGACATGTTACAATCACAAAATTGAAAACAAAAAATAAACAAAAACAGGAAAGGAACACTACTCCAACCTTGCTCTTTCGAAATGCCTTTTGAAAAATGCTGGCAAAGAAAGCAAACAATGGTACAGATGGAAGTATTCCATTTCCACTATGTCTGAGTCATAACTCTAGACCCAGGAAATCTGAAGAAATTGATCTAATGAATTCCAAATTGAGAATTCAAGCATGAGTTCAGGAACCCACAAGGACCTCCCAACAACAGGAGAACGCCAACATAACAACACACCCATATATACTGGGCTTTTATGTAGACACTGAAATCATTTAAGACCTTTTTCTTTTTTTTTTCCTTAGGCATATACCAAAAAATTTATTTTAAGAAATTGTCTCATGTAACTACAGAGGCTCAGAAGTCCCGTATCTAACACCTGGAGGTCTAGGAATGCTAGTGGTGTAGTTCTAGTTCAGACGGGAAGGTCTGAGACCCAGAGGACCCTATGTCATAAGTTCCAGTTTGAGTCCAGAAGGTCAAGAAGCAGCAGCAGGAGATGAAACAGAGACAGCACATTCACCCTTCCTCGTCTTTTTGTTCTGTCCGGGCTCTCAATGAATTCGGTAATGTCTACCTGCCTTGGTGATGGCAATCTTCTTTACTTAGCACATCGATTTAAATGTTCATCTTTTCTGGAAACATCCTCACAGATAGACCCAGAAATAATGCTTCACCAGCTACGTGGGTCTCCCTTAGCTCAGTCAAGTTAACACATAAAACTTTCCATCCTGGAGCTAAAGAGGAACTTTAAAGACAATCCAATCCAATCAGTGATCAGATTAGGAAATAAAATTCTGGAAAGTTTATATTTTAAACAAAATATATCACATGTTTGTGTGTCTGCCACACGCATTTGTGGTACCCAGACACACAAACAAGTAGTAAATGATTTCTTACGGAAAAAAAAGGAAGGAAAAAGGCATGACTTTCTCATTTTTAATAGCAGAAAGAGAAAGCACACACACCTTTAAGAGCTTTTAACAATGTAGTAAAATACTCAAAGGACATTGATAAATATTGCATTCTCTCATAAACCTAATTTTGTTAAAAATACAGATGTACGTATTTACACATCTATTTAAAACCGTCAGAAGTACACCAAAATGTTCCTTACGGTTGCCCCTGTGTGATACCCTTTGGGATGTTTAGCTCCTTTACTACTTTGGGAATAATAGCTGTTTTCTTTTAAAAAAAGAAAAAAAAGAGAGACTTCCTGTGTCTGGTTTTATTTGCTTTAAAATGCACTGGAGGAAGAAAACAGAATTTTCCAAACGCTGTGCAGAAGGCACGGATCAGGCCCTAGTCACGGCGACTGTAAGAAGAGAAAGAAGAACGAACGAACGGAGGGAACGAACGGCTGATCTCTGTGATCAAACACGTGCGCGTGTCCCCTCGCTGCCCGCCTGGGCCTGCGCTGTAGTTCAGAGCGGAGTACACGGTTCCCGTGCTTGGCTGCTCCCACTCTGGTGACCACCACTCAGCCCACCCGCAGAGACGTGCTCCTCAGCCTCCCCTGGGAGGCCTCCGGGCTCCCTGCCGGTCCCCATTTCTGGTCTGGCAGCACACCAGGAGGACGGGATGGCTCTCATCCGTCTGCCTGTGTGGCGATCGCCTGACCTGCTGCTGCCAGCAGGCCCCGGTTCAGGTCCACGGCATTGAGCTTGGAAAGCAGTAACCTCTGTGTGGGCAGAGCTGGCGCTCTCAGACGGCAGGCTTTAGGGATCGAGTGAGCGTTACCTTTGAGAATAGAAATGACAGCACATGTCTGGCAAATGCAGCTTTGTTCAAAAAAATTTTATATATATATATATATATAAAATCTATAATATATAATTTTTATATAATATATAATAAATAATATGCAAGATAATTTTATATTTTATATATATATACATACACTGGGAGAGCAGGAGGAGGAAGAGAGGGAGCAGGAAGATAAGGGCACAGAGGAGGAAAGCCCAGCTTCTGGAATTCTTCAGCTAATTATATTTCTAAAAGTCAACAAAAATAAAACCTAAGCAAAACCCCAACCCCGGGTCCGTTTCTAGACCATGTGCTTGTGCTCTTGCTTCGTAACGGCCTGTAAATACCACCCCTTAAACTCTTGAGGGCAAACAGAAGGCAAGAAGAAACAGGCTGCGCGTATTATGGGCGCGTGAGGTATGTGTCAAGGTATTTGGATGGAGATATGCCCAGAATCTTCCCAGAAGATTCTGAAGCCCGAAAGCTTCCTCAACTTTGGCCCAAGGTCGTCTCCTGTCCGTGAACCTCCCTTCCCCTGGCAGACGACGTCTACAGCAGATCCAAACTGGTCCCTCCCAACCTCCCTCAAACTGAACAAGAAAATCAAAATGGGGAGAAGGCCCCAAATTGGGAACTACAAGCCCACCACGGGTAGAAGCAGCACGACGCGGCTGTCACTGGGTGTGGAGCCTGGAGGCATCTGTACGATATTGTGGATTGATTTCCCCCAGTTGTTGCTCGTGCCTGGCAGGAGGCGTCACACGGTGAGGCCTGAGTCTTCCCCACGATATGCAGACTCCCCCGTCAGCGCAGTATATCAGCCAGAAAATGTTTGGCCGTGACCCATTCTCTGTTACAGATCAACAAATGGCTTCTCTTGGTCCCCGGAGAAAACAGCCAACAGTAAATCTCAAGTGGTACAGGTGCCTTAGTCCTGCTCATGAAGAAAAAGCAATTCTTTGGGGCGCCTGGGTGGCTCAGCGGATTAAAGCCTCTGCCTTCAGCTCAGGTCATGATCCCGGGGTCCTGGGATCGAGTCCCGCATCGGGCTCTCTGCTCAGCGGCGAGCCTGCTTCCCCCTCTCTCTCTGCCTGCCTCTCTGCCGACTTGTGATCTCTGTCAAACGGATAAATAAAGTCTTTAAAAAAAAAAAAAGATGCAAAAAATGTGCAGCTCAGAATTTGTAAAACTGTCACATTCAAGGCACTTGTTAGAAGTGTCAAATGGCTGTCGCCTTCTTCAAACCTCATGATGACCCTGTGAGGTACTAAAAACTCTCTCTCCCCATTTTACAAAAAGGAAACTGAGGCACAGGGAGGTGAGAACCTGCCTGGCTCAGAGGGCCAGGAAGAGCCAAGTCCAGAGGGAAGCCATCCAGGTCCCGGGGCTGTGGGCTGTGCTACTCTAACAAGTAAGAATTTATGCCCCAAAGTAAGGGGAACCTTTCAAGGAGGCCACGCGCGGGAGGGGTCTGCTCACGGCCAGGACGCCGCGCGCACGTTCCTTCCAGACAGCAAGGGAGGTGTCGGGCCGTGAGGGGCTCCTGCTTCTGGAGCAAGTGTATTTCCCATCGTTTTCTTTGAGATGACGCGTTGAAGGGCGTGCGGAGGGACCCAGGTGACACACAGGAACTACCTCCGTGCACTCCCGTCACACTCTCTTGGGGACTCCAAAGGACCCCGGCTGGCGCGGCTCAGGGCCTCGGGCCTTAGCCTTTGCTGTGGGTGTCGTCCGACTCTTTGCAAAAAATGAAGTACTTGCTCAGTCCAGCGACGTTCTCCGCCACGGAGGGTCGGCGGGAGGCTCCCCGCGGAGCCCGAGGAGTTTCCCGGACGGACGGAAGGAGGAGGCCGTCACCCTGGAAGTAGGAGCCGCGGGGCTCCAGCCACAGCTGGGAAACGTGAAACCACCGTTTGGACGTGCAGGTCCTGACATGCTTCTATGACCTGTCATCGGGGTTTTTCTTTTGCTTCACAAAATTAGCAACACAAACAGGTGTTCCTAAAATCTCAAAAAGACCGAATCTGATAAAAAATAATCACTCTCTCCCAGGGCTAACGTGTCACCATTACCAACTGAGCTGATTTCTCTTCGATGTATTAGGGCTGTATATCTATTTTTTTTTTTTTAATCACCTTTACATGTTTTAAAGACCTGCAACTCCGAGCATCTCTGCTGGCCACTGCCTTGTTTCTGCCTGGAGATACACGACAAACAAAAGCGCTGTTCTGTCCCCAGAAGTCACACGCTGCTGCTGGACGCGAGCACGGTGTCAAAGGAGAAAACACTGGAACATCAGCGCACGCACAGTTGATTCTACTCCACAGCAAGGGACCCTTACTTTGCCCCAAAAGACTACGAGTGGCCGAGAAATGTATTTAAGAGGCCACCTGGCCGGAATCTGAGAGCACGAGCAGGTGTTTTCCAGAGTGAGAAAGAGGGATCCCACACAGAAGGAGCGGCATCTGCAGAGTCAAGAGAAACAGCAGTGCCCGGGGCGGCACCCGGCCGGCTAGGTGGGCAGCGCATGTCTGTGACTCTTGATTCTGGGATTGTGAGTTTGAGCCTCCTGTTGGGTTTAGAGATTGCTTTAAGAAAAAAAATTGTAAAAAAAAAAAAAAAAAAAAAAAAGAGGCGGGGGCACCTGGGTGGTTTAGTCAGGTAAGTGCTTGACTCGAGATTTTGGCTCAGCTCAGGATCTTGGGGTCGTGGGATCCAGCCTTGCATCAGGGTCCGAGCTCAGCAGGAAGTCTGCTTTAGGGTTCTCGTTCTCCCTCTGCCCCTCCCCCCCAAATAAATACATAAATCATTAAAAGAAAAAAAGAAAAGAAAAAGAAAGTGCATGGGAGGTAGAGCTGTAGCTAGAGAACTGGGCGCTTACACGGGGGCTTGTTGGAGTGAACAGCCCAGTCAAGAAAGACGATCAAGGCCTGAAGGCTCAAGAGAAAGCTGACGAGGACAGAGTCTACAAAAGCTGAATTGGAAACACCCACGTGCAGACAGACACACGGCCACACGGCCACAGATACCTTTCCCCTAACGAAACACGTAAAGCTCATTTATTTCTTTAAGTAAGTCAGTCTGTCAAACACTCCTCCATCACCACCTGTGATTGCCCAGAGAGCTCTGTCCAGAGTTTAATTAAAAGTAACTTCATTGAAAAAGTATGTTTGAGTGAAATGAGTGCATCATCAGATCATCTTCCAGTGATTTCTACTACTGGCTCCCACCACAGAAACTGTGGCAGAAATGGTTAATGAACTCTCAGTATTTTCCAACCAAATGACCTAATCATGACCCAAACCCACTTACCCTTCTCAAATACAGCAGATAATTTTCCTGGTATGGGCAGGGTAGAAGGAAATCTCCATCATCAATCAGGACCTACATCAGAATCCTACGTGGACACTAGTTCATTTACAATGTAGAGAAAGGATTGGGTTTTGCCCACTAGACAAAAATTTTTTTGCAATGGGGGCACCTGGGTGGCTCAGTGGGTTAAGCCGCTGCCTTCGGCTCAGGTCATGATTTCAGGGTCCTGTGATCGAGTCCCACATCGGGCTCTCTGCTCGGCGGGGAGCCTGCTTCCCCTCCTCTCTCTCTGCCTGCCTCTCTGTCTACTTGTGATCTCTCTTAGTCAAATAAATAAATAAAAATCTTAAAAAAAAATTTTTTTTGCAATGTTTGTTCAGACAGTTACATTTAGAACTTACTCCTTGGGGTAACAATTAAGAGGCGAGAACAAGTTTTTGTATCACGGGAACAAGTCAAAATGAAGTCCAAATGAAGACACTAAAGGGAAAACATGAGAGAAGCAACAATAATACATAAATTCATTTACTCATTTAACAAGTAAGTGTGTGCAATGTGCCACGCACTGTTTCCGGCATGGAGCTTACAGCAACAAAATAAATGCCCACCACCTCCAAAACCCCAAGGAATCTAACTAGAGGTCTAGCTGAAGGACATTTTAGGTCTCACAATGTGTGGAACAGATTAGCTCTACCAAAAGCCAATTCCGTACTCCTCTTTACTGCCTTCTGAAAAGAATTCCCACGTTCAGATCTGTCTCCCTGTGTCCCAAAGTGGGATGGGCGAGTCGAGCCCCCCACGACCCTTGCACGACGCCCCCCCCCC
>NC_081565.1:82138197-82399177 GCF_022355385.1 Mustela nigripes | reverse complement strand
TACTAACCAACAGGTTCAAACCGCCACCTCTGCTACTAACCAACAGGCTCAAACCGCCACCTCTGCTACTAACCAACAGGTTCAAACCACCACCTCAGGGTCTGCAAATACTTGTGGAGCCTGGCACTGGCTCTGTTCCAGCTGGACTGCTGGAACTCACTCAGCTTCCTTAAAGAAAAGGCTGTTGGTAGATTTTCTTTCCAGGAAATAGGCAGTGAGGAGTTTATCAGATCCTAACAACCTGGGCGGAAAACTAGCCGTTTTCCTCTGCAACAAAGAGGGCAATGAAAGAGCAGAGAAAGGAAAATTAGAATTATCGATTTTTAAAAAAAATTTTACCACCTTTAACTTTTTTTGTTCACTTCAGAGTATGATTCAGTATAGGCACATGAAATGGGAGATCCTGATTTGCTTTGGTTCATCTCGAAAGGGTTAAGACAGAAGAGACTCCGGCAGAAACCTGATCCTTTCATTTAGGAGCCTGCCCTCTTCAGTGAGGTCTTGCTCTCAGCAAGCCTCCTAAGCCTCCCCCCGCAACACCTGCTAACTGTTTATGAGTTAAAATGTCAGAGCTTTTGCCTCTTCAAATATTAAAGAACCCAAATGTAACAGCCATAGCTGTCAGTGAATTAGTTTACTGTAGTTTGAAAGGCTTTTGTTCATTTCCTACTTTAATTATTTAAAATATGACATTCTCATTTATTTGCTGCTGCAGCAGACATTTTCCCTCTAATTCCCCTGGGATTGGGTTCTTATAGGATATTCTCTGTGATCACTCTTAAAATGATCAATGCTATTCAATGACAAGTTCAAGGGTGCCTGGGATGGGTCACTAAGTAAAAGCGGATCATAACACATCCTCGGGTTTTTAATCTTCAAGCAGAGGTTCTCAAAGCGTGGTTCCCTGATTGCAGCATTAGCACTGATCTTCTGGGAACTTCCTACAAATGCAAATTCACAGGTCAACCCAGACCTACTGAATCAGGAACTCTAACAATCTGCTTCTTAACCAGCCCTGTGGGGGACTCTTGACACAGGACAAAGGTTCTCAAAACCACTGCCTTAAGAGATGGGTTAAATGAGAATTATCGAACTCAGTCCTGAGACTCCCAGAGCCAGGAATATCCACTGATTTTAAGAAAATGGTACCCAGGGGTGCCTGGGTGGCTCAGTTGGTTAAGCGACTGCCTTCAGGTCAGGTCACGATCCCAGGGTCCTGGGATCGAGCCCCGCATCAGGCTCCTTGCTCAGTGGGGAGCATGCTTCTCCCTCTCCCTCTGCTGCTCTACCTGCTTGTATCTCTTGCTCTGTCAAGTAAGTAAATAAAATCTCAAAGAAAGAAAGAAAATGGTACCCAATGATTTAGACAACATCCCCCAAGGGGCTTGACTTCTTGCCATTCATTTACTCCAAACATACTGACTGGGCACTCGGCATGCACGAGACATACTGCTGGAACTTGAATGGTAAACAAGAGACTCGGTTTCTGTCTTCCAGGGGCCTAAAGGCAGGAATTTCACACAGACTGACCCACACACAACAGCAAGTTATTAACATGTGATGCTAAATGCCACATGGAGGGAAAAAATAGGTGTTGAGTGAGAATGATGAAGGTCAAACTCCTTAGGGCTGATGATGGGGATATGGAGATGGATGGGAAGGCGAGGTCCTTGCAACACCTCTAGGGAAATGACATTGAAGGGGAGACCGAAGGGACAGGTAGGGGTTAGCTGGAGGAGTGTGCGGAATTAGGATGAAGCCCAGAAACAGCCCGACACATCAACATTCCCACAGAGTTTCCACAACCGGCATATGAAATGACCCAACAGAAGGAAAACCCTTTCAAAAGATGGTGCTACAGCAAATGCCCATGGATAGGCCATACAACAAACTCTGACCTTAACCTTTGACCTTATACAAAAATCAGTTCTAAAGGACTCATAGTCTTGACTGTAAAACAACGACAAAAAAAAAAAAACCTTGTAACTTCTAGAAGATAATGTCAAAGATCTTCAAGACCTAAGGCTTGGAGAAGAGCTTAAAGAAGACAGAAAAAGATCCATAAAGGTACAAACTGGTGAAGCGGTGTTCATTAAAATTAAAATCCTTTTTTCCTGTAAAAGCATGGTCCAAAGGCACTGAGGTGGGAAAAAGCTCTACGCGTTTCAGCAACCAACGCTTACATATAAAAGAGAGCAAAACAGTAGAGAGGTGAACAGAGGTTAAATTAGGACATTTGTTGGGCCTTGCTGGATATGGGAAGGGGAAAGGGGTTTATTCAGAGTCCAAAGTCACTAAGCATTTTATTTTATTTTTAAGATTTTATTTATTTATTTGACAGAGAGATCACAAGTAGGCAGAGAGGCAGGCAGAGAGAGAGAGAGAAGCAGGCTCCCTGCTGAGCAGAGAGCCGATGTGGGGCTCGATCCCAGGACCCTGAGATCATGACCTGAGCCAAAGGCAGAGGCTTAACCCACTGAGCCACCCAGGCATCCCGTCACTCAGCATTTTAATATCAATGAGTAACACAAATTAAATGATCTTACTTTTAAGTATTCTGCTTAAGGGGTGTCTGGGCAGCTCAGTCGGTTGAGTGTCCGACTCTTGGTTTTGGCTGTGGGGAGGTCTCGGGGTCCTTGGATAGAGCCCTGTGTGGACCTCTGACTTGCACAGGGGTGTGGAATCTGCTTGAGATTCTTTCCTTCTCTACCCCCTCTGCCTCTCCCCACACTCATTCTCTCCCTAAAACGAATACATAAGATTTTTTTTTGGCTTAGCAGTCTTGCCATTTTAAGGTGACGTAGGTTGGGTCTTCTTTGCTACTCTTATGGGGAAAAGACACTGGTTGTTTCAGAAATTTTTTTTTTTTTTTCAGATTTTATAGATAATTTCCCCCTAATGATGTAACATGCTCTTTGACTATACTTTGACTTTTAAAATGTTTACTTCCCACTCTATAACAGAAAGGTGCAGCCATGCCAAACAGACATTTCCCGTAAGTTCTTGTGTTTTCCTCAGAACCTATAAGTTCCTACTTATTTTAGAGAAAATTAAAAGACGTGAAGGGGCTAGCCCAGGAGGTACCCAGAATGTTAGACTGTTATCAGTAGAGCAAATGCACTTCAGTTAAAAACGGTTTTGGAAGGGGTGCCTGGGTGGTGTAGACTGTTAAGTGCCTGACTCGTGATTTTGGCTCGGGTCATGGTCTCAGGGTCATGGGACTGAGCTCCTTGTTGGGCTCTGAGCTCAGGAGGCAGCTCCTTGAGATCCTCTCTCTCTCTCTCTCTCTGCTCCTCCCTACCCCCTGCACAATCTTTAAAGACTCTAAAAATGGTTACTGGAAAAGCTGGAGCCAAAAACTGACCACAGAATTCTGGATCCTAAACTCTACTGTGCCCCAGACACCCTCAAATTCAAGCTGCCCTTAATAAGTCATATGGACTGTTCCAGCGAATCTTGATGTCACTTTTGTTCGCTGAAATAAATCTCACTTAAACTTTTCCTTTTTTGGAATAGGAGACTCCAAACGTTCTCTGCTTTTCGGTCTCAGGCTTTCCTGCTGGGACAAGCACGCCGCTTCCATGACTCTGCAAAATTTCCGCTGGTGTTCGTCTACCCGTGTTTGGTGCGTAAACAGCAGGGCGTTGGGTGGGGGTGTTGGCATCTGCCACGGAGACGACTGAACACACTTGTTTCCTGCCAGCCTGTCATTCCATGGAGGGACGCTTCGGATAACAGCAGTAGAGTGACAGCCTGACCAAGGACGGCCATGCCCCAGAGGGAAAGCCTTGTCTCCTGGTCTGCACGGGAAGGAACGACCCCTTGGGGTCGTTCCCACCACTTTCAAACGGTCAGAGGCCACAGATGCATCCTCCGAGGGCCAATTAAAACGCCATCAATCACTCAACACTTCTGCCCTGCTCAGCTGGGAAATTCAACGGGCCTGGGGAAGGCGACTCTGCAGCTGGGACTCCAATCCCTCCCTCCTCACCCCGAGGTCCTGCCTCCTCCTGGCTGCCCCGCCGCCCCCCACGCTGCCCCGTTCCTTCTTCTAAAAGCCTCTGATGGCCATGTCTCAACTCCAGCATGCTTGGAAAAGTGCCAGAGGGTGGATGGAATCTGCCAGAGAAGAGGCTTCACCCCTAACCCAGAAGAAAAAGGTTTGCCTTGAGCCTGAGACACAGGCTGAAGCCACATCCCCAGAAAGCCACTCCTAGAACATGCGATGTGACAGCAGGGCGGAACTAAATGCCATCCTTTCCAGAAAGGCCGGGGGGGGGGGGGGGGCGGGGGTTTCACTGCACATTTAGCCCCCCAGGGAGGAAGCAAGAAGGCAAGATCCCAAAGGTCCCCTCTCAGAAAGACCAGGAACATTGAGATCTAGATGTGGGGCGGGGGCGGGAAGGAAGGTCTGTGAGTGTGTGTGCGTCACACTAGAGCAAAATGGATTCACAAACATTTGTGTGAAACTACAGGAAGGGGGTAGGGAGAAACCACAACGAAATGTCTAGCCATCAAGGGAAGGTAAACATTCATTAAAGGCAGAGTATCTACTATATCTAATTTAACATGTCTAGCATCTCAAAGACATTGTTTTAATTTGTTCTATACTGTTTTTATATATATTTCTATATAGGGGTGCCTGGGTGGCTCCGTCACTTAGGTGTCTGCCTTCGGCTCGGGTAGTGAACCCGGGATCCTGGAACCGAGCCCTGCATCGGGCTCACTGCTCAGCAGGGAGCCTGTTTCTCCCTCTCCCTCTGCCTGCAGCTCCCCCTGCTTGGTGCACTCTGTCTCTCCCTCCCTTTCCCTCTCTCCGTGTCATTCAATAACATATATATATATATATATACGATATATATGTATATATATACATGTATATATATGTATATATATATCGTATATATATATCGTATATATATATATGTTATAGAATAAAATAGAGCATGGGCGGGGGTGGCAGTGGGAGAGACAGACCCTTAAGCAGGCTCCACACCCAGCCCAGAGCCCGAGTCAGGGCTCGATCTCACGACCCTGAGATCACCACCCGAGCCAACATCAAGAGTCAGATGCTTCACCGGCTGAGACACCCAGGCTTCCCCAAAATACAATTTTAAATGTGAAAGTGACGTGTTGATAGGCAGTTAAAAGCGTCTGTTGAAGCTTCTACATCCCTTGCTATTCCGAGGGCAGACCATTCCCCAAACCAAGAGCAGCGGCATCTGCCTGGTTTGTTAAAAAAGCAGAACCGTGGGCCCCAGGACAGACCTGCTGCACAGAACCGTGGGCCCCACAGGACGCACAGGGGTCGCACACACGGTGCCGTGTGACACGCTCTGGGTGAGCCCTATTTTCCCGATCAGGCTTGACGTTTCCTATTGGGCTTTTCTTCTGCCCTGAGGGAGCCAAAGCAGTGGTTCATGACCTTGGCGGGTAAGGGGAGTTTCAGACTGGCCCTACCACACACCAGTGAGACTACTCTGTGGGGAGGGGGACCCCGCCATGAAGAATCCTTCCCCAGGAGTTGCCATTGAGCTACGCTGGGAGTCACTGGTCTGTCCCAGTGGTTTTCAAAACGGGATCCCTGGACCAGCAGCATCACCATCCCCATCACCAGCGAACTTGCTAAAAATGCACATTTCTCTCCTACCTTCCTCCCCCTACTTCCTGTCTCTCTCTCTCTCTCTCTCTCTCTCTCTCACACACACACACACACACACACGCACTCAAACGATGACCATGCTCACAGAAAGGGAATGCACTAAAAGCTCAGGAAATTCTCAGAGACGGGTGTCCTGGTTTCTCTCTTGCACCAAGTATTTGGCACCTGAAATGAACATCTTTTATAAGGATGGCCCAGAATTCATATGAAAATTGAAGATGAAGCCAGAAAGATATATCTGTAGCAGCGGACGTAGTCTTCGGGTCAGAGCATACAGGGGTGAGGAGACCGTGGCTGGGAGCGGTCAGTCAAGTCTGCGGTTCCACGCTGCTCCGCAGGGCGTACCCGATGGCCACAGTGTTTCCCCTCATCAAGGGAACAGAGTCCTGAGACTCTGCCTGGAGATTCTGATTCCCTGATCCCGGCACGGTGTGTGAGATGTGCTGCTACAGGAGAAGTCTGGAGACCACTGTGCTTTATAAAACTCTCAGTCCTCACATGTCCCTATATCTCAAAGTGCAGCCCAGGACCAGTACTGTCACGCAGGGATTTATCAGAGATGCATGTTCTTGGGCCCCAGCCCGGGCCGCTGAATCGGAAACTTCCGGTGGGCCCAGTGGTTAGTGTGTTAGCAAGTCCTGCAACCAATTCCAAAACTACGGCACAGGACCATTTCCAAAACCCTTCTATCTTTTAAGTGGAAATTACCAGCTGTTACCCAAACACCTAGTTTTTGGTGAGAAGCACAGAGAAATGCTGGCCTCATCGCGGGGGTGGGGGCATGGCTTGGATCTTTCTTCTGGAAGCGATGGTCTTCTTACCATGAACAGGACGAAGGAACATGCTGAAGACGGTCTGCTGTAATCGGGAATTACCCAGCCGGGGAGGAGCAGAGTGGAGTCGAGCACAGGGCCAAAACAAACAAACAAAAATCCATTGCACCAGTGTGGTGGGACTTTTGAAAAATACCATGAAATTTTACTTGTGTTGGAAAGACCATCGAACAGCAACAGGAAACACAGGAAACACTCAAGTGTCCGCTGTGATGAGGTGTCTAGATGCTGTCCTTTCTGTTCCCAAACGATGGTTTAGTCAAGAAACATATTCTCCACAGAGGTATGAAAACCGGCTCATCCGTCCCTTTTGTCCAAAGGCAAGAGGACTGCTTGAAAACTCGAGCAACGCAAGGTCAAAAACATGTACTACCCAATGACAGGTTTCAGAGGGTTTTTGAAACTCCCCAAATCAAATGCTAAGTTCTATGGTTTTTAGCAAACACACTGTTCAAAGGAGAGATTTTACCACATTTAGTTGGTATCCAGAAGGCGGCAGGACCCAAGGAAAGTCAAGAACCTCTGAATTTCGGGGCACCTGGGTGGTTCAGTCGGGTAAGCTCCTGCCTTTGGCTCAGGTCACGATCCCTGGGTTCTGGGACAGAGTCCCACGCCCGGTTCCTAGCTCAGTGGGAAGCCTGCTTCTCCCTCTGCGTCTGCCCCTGCTTCTCCCTCTGCTGCTCCCCCTGCTTGCACCCTCTCTCTCTGACAAACAAATAAAATCTTTAAAAAGGGAAAAAAAAAAAAAAAGAAAGAAACTCTAAATTTCAGCCTCTTTTACCAGACACAAATCTGGACCTAAGGCCTAACACTGAAATGTTCTAAGATATGAAGGAAAATCCATTCCCTTACCTGCAAACCTCTTTTCCTCGGGCCTTAATTTAAGAGCTGCTCATGAGGCCGGGGGCTCACTCACGACGGCAGAGATCAGGAGGAGCAAAGTGGCAGCCCAAGACCAGGAGCCTGGAAACCATGTTTTCATTTCCATGTGGCCTCGAATGACCTCCAGGACTCTGGCAACGTTACTTAAATGCTGTGGGTCCCAGTTCGCTATGGTGGGGTGAGGCCAGCTCTGTAGTAACAACTCCAGGGCAGACAGACATCCTGCGACTCTGTAACTGGGCTTGGTCAATCCTAGGCTCCCCTGGGCTGATGTTGCCAAATCATGTCAGACCCCATGGGGCGGTGTGCATGGGTCAGCAGGACACAGGTCTTGCCTCCCAGAACCACCCCCCCCAAACGTCTGGAAGCTCCCCCAGGCCCAGGGATGCCCCCAGAGAATGACCACCAGGCAACAGTGAGGAGGTGCTGCAAGAGGAGGGTTCTGGATTCTTCTACTCAGCACTCAGAGGGGCTGCTTTTGTCCTGCCCCTTCCAAACGAAGGTATTTTCTCTCTTTAGAGGCAATAGTGGCACATTTTCAACAAGAGAGAAAATCATAAGAGAGAAAGCGAAAAAGCAGTTATAATGCTTATGAATGGTCATCGACATTCTGGGGGGTAGCGTCCTAATTCTTCCCTGTGCGTACATACGTGTCTACATATTCATTCCCAAACATGCTACTTTATTTTTCTTTCGTCTCTTCTATTTATTGCTGAGCAGCATTTTTTTTTTAACAGGTTACAATCTTTTTATCCTTTTACCTACTGCTGTTTCTGGGATGGGGCAATTATGAATACATTTGAATAAATTATTCATATAAATTATGAATAAAGCTTCTAGGAACATCTCTCACACACCTTTTTGGGGACATGTGTTTATACACTCGGGAGTAGAACAGCCAGATCATGGAGAATGTACTGTTAAATTTCCAAGAAACACCCCAACTTCTTTCCAAAGGGGTTGCAACATTTTATATTCTCACTGGCAACATTCACAAGTTCAAGTCCTTGCTCACTGACAATCAGCTGTTGTCGGCCATCACTGCTAGCGGTCTGACGTGCCTCGGTCTCCCCAGTGACCGGCATTTCTGAGCATCTTCTCCTGGGCTTAGTGGCCGTCACAGACCTTCTTCTGCAGCAACTCTGTGCACATCTTTTGTTCATTCCTCCTTGTTTGTCTTTTTGCTCTTGAATTACAGTAATTCCTTATATATTTTGGGTAAGAGTCCTTTTTTGGATTTGTGAGCGTTAAAATATCACCAACACTTCTGCAACAGGTTGTTGCTTGCGTTTTTGTTTTCCTGACGTTGCTTTTTTGGAGAACAGAAGTTTCAAATTTTGGGAAGCCCGGCACATCAGTTTTCTTCTTCCGTGGTGAGCGCGTTGGTGTCTTGTGCTAAGAAATGTTGCTTGCCCCTGAGATGCAGAGACATTATTTTCTGTTTTCTTCCAGAAGCTTTAAGGGGTTTTTGTTTTTTTTCTATGCTTCAACTCAAATTAATTTTTGTAGATGGTATGAGGCAGGGGTCCAGCTTAATTTCTCTCCATCTGAATAACCAATAGTCTCAGCACTTTTAACATTTATAGGAGCCATCTTTTTTTTTTTTTTAAAGAGTTAATTTATTTATCTGAGAGAGCGCATGAGCAGGGGGAGAGGCAGAGGGAGAATGAGAGACAGAGAAGCTGTTTTCCTGCTGAGAAGGGAGCCAGACATGGGGCTCGATCCCAGGGTCTCGGGATCATGACCTGAGCGGAAGACAGAGGCAGAACCAACTGAGCCACCCAGGTACCCCTTTAAGAGCCATCTTTTGGAGATAATACCTGCATCCCTACTTTTTAACAGCTGCAGAATGTTCCATTTCGTGATTGGGCCATATTTTATTTGACCTTCTTTCTTTTGTTATTGAATATTTTAACTATTTCCAATTTGTTCATATTACAAATACTCTGGGAACACGCTTTCACATTCAGCTTCGTGCACCTGTCCAATAACGTGCCATGGATGAATTCCAAGATGTGGATTTATGACATGAAAAGACACGGCCTGTGCATTCCGATGGGTCACCCTGAAGAAAGGTGAACTCTCAGCAAAACCGCATGGGAGGGCCAATGCAACCGTAATCCATGTCTATCTTTACTGCTTTTAACACAGTAAACACACCACCAAAACAACACACCTGGAACCTCTCTGCATACAATATGCTCTTATGAAGTTTGAATTTCATGACAATTTCCGTTGTTTAACACGGGGTTCTCTGCTTACTCTTTTGCCTTGGCTCAGAGCACCTTCTATTTTGTAAACTCAGTCCCTGTGCATAGTATTAATGTTGTCTCTGGAGGTAAATTTATAGAAAATATTTCTCTCATCCAGAAATCTAAGAGTGAGAACCCCTGGAATGACTTATAGTGGCTCATTACCTACTACATCATGTGGGGCCTGGTGTGTAAGCAGTCGGTCAGAGCAGAGATGGGAATACGTTCTAGACTCCTGTCCTAGGACTGAAGAGGTCGTTGTATCAAAAGAACAGCCAAGGACATACACATGCAGCCCAGAGGAGCAGATGGTTAGGGAAAGTGCCGGTGAACCACAGAAGAAAGTTCAAGCTATTGCTGCCACTGTGAGGCCAGATGAAGTTAATAGAGCCATCTGTGAATTACATAAAATTTTCTGAAGCTATGAAACCAAGATTTTTTTAAAAGAGAGCCAAGGGAAAAATATGAAATGTATATATATTAAAACACACACACACACATTTTGGAAGTGCTCTTACAGAAACAAAACCACATATTCAAGTAAAGACACAGGAATGTATTACACACAACGTCGTATGATCATAAAACTCTCGGTTGCCGTAGTCTAACGATGCTCTCTAAAAACGCTTTCAGTTCAAATCCTGGTTTTGTAGGTGAGAACATTTCCTGAAATAATGGAGGTTAAGAGGCAGAATAGAGTCCCAGAAACTAGTTAGCGGTGGCCCCGGGCCCCTCCAGGTGATGAGAGCAAGGCACTCAACAGCTTCTTCTCTATGATGGAAGCAAGAGGAAATGGAACATTCCTCTCTGAATTTACCCTAATTTCTTGTTTAGTTCTTACACTTCTGCCCCCTCTCCTTTCCTTCTAGGGCCTAACCGCTGTCCAAGGAGCTAGTGCCTGGAACTCCAAGTCCACGGAATTCTCACCGGCAGGAACATGGGGCCTCTGGAATAGAGAATGCTGGAAGATTGTGGAAGACACTGGGAACCACGGTTAATCCCTAACTGAGTAATTCTTATCATCTGAGGCTCAGCAGAGGAGCTCCTCCCAGTACAGGGTCCCCTCTGTGTCACCCTCACTTGCCTGTGGGACAACAGTGACACCCAGAGTCGGAGCCCGCTGAAGCACTCTGTCCTGCCAGGAGGCTCATCGTGGTCTGCAAAGGCACCAGCACCCCTTGGAGCAGGTCCAAAATGCAGTGGGCTGCCCCCATCACAGCCCCAGGACATCAGAATCAGCATTTCAACAATTGCCCAAAACGTGCAAGAAAGCACGGTTTCACAGAGATCTCTGCACCACGTTCGCGTCTCTGCAAAGTCTGCACGCCGGGGCGAGCACTGAATTGACCCGTTCCATCGATTTCTCTTTATTTCCTGACCTCCTGGTTTCACTTTGCAAGACTTAATTTGTACCTGTTCCTTTAGGGCTCAGGGGCACAGAGGCAAACCCCAAACTCCAATACCAGCTGTCGACAGAGAAAGGCAGTTACACGTTTGCTTTCCACCAACCATAACTTGCCCCCAACTCTTGGCCAACTGCTCTGCTATGAAAATATTGGGATTGCAGATGCTGAAATAGCACAGTACCCTCTGGACATTTTCACCAAGTCCGCATTAATGCAGGCGGCAAGGGACCATTTTGTCGTTTTGCCGGGGACTGCGAGGGGACACAAAGTGGCACCCTCTTCCCTGCATTTGTGCTTTAAGCTCTTGTCTCGTTCAGTCCCACCTTCTCACTGGAGAGATGGGGAGGAAGTGATGGAGATGCTGCCTTGCAGGCGCCTGGCCCTGTGAGCTGCCCCCTCGTCCCACCGGCCCCCTGGAGTTGCCCCATAAGAGCTGCAGGCTCCAGGCATGCTTCACACCCCCCATGGCGGGCTGCTGGGGGCGAACGGTGCTCAAAAACGCGATGGATATGGGGGCGCCTGGCTGGCTCTGTCGGTAGAACGAGCAACTTTTGATCTTGGGGTCTTGCGTTCAAGCCCCACATTGGGCGTAGTTTCCTTAAACAAATAGGTAAACAAACAAACAAACAAACAACAAAACAAAACGAAACAAAAAGAAAACCCAAGATGGATACCATCGTCATGTGAATATTCATGCTGAATGAAAACCCTGATAGGCCTTTAAGAAGGAATGTGAGCCGTCAAGCTCCAACAAGCCAAGTCCGAACAGAAGCCGTTTGGGTGTCAAAGCTGCTGCTCCGAGCCAGGGCGCGCACACACGCTTTCTAGTCTGAACAGCTCAGGAGGGAAGGGCTGCCGTGGGCGCGGACACCACACACGACCGACTTTCATCCGTGAGCTGCATTCCAGGACATTATGGGACCAAATCCACGCTCTAAGTCAGGTCAGGGGCTGAGGGCAATTATCAAAGATTCTTAAAATTCCACTCATTTGCTGGCTCCAAGTTCTTTTTTTTTTTTTTCCAGTGCCTTGAACCAAGGTGACCATATAGCTCATGATCCAAACTGGGACACTTCGGAGAATGCTAGAATGTTAAGTAGAAGGGATGCTGGAAAAAGAGGCATAAAGTGGGATGGTCCCAGTTCCCAGACAAACTGGGACAGATCACCTCTGAGCCTTTAAAGAACTAACAGGAAAAAGGGAGAGAGAGGGGACTGCCAAGACAGAGAAACACTGAGCCGGCTATAAAAACAGAACCCAGTCGTAAAACAGGCATCTTCTATACATCCTACTTCCATGAGGTTCTCTAGGTTCTTACTAAACAGACAGAGTGAAAATGCACGGTGGGGGCTGAGAACTGCCGCAGGAACAAGCAGCGTCCGACAGAGCTGCGCGGGTCTCGCTGTCCTCACCCCTGAGCATAATGCCAGTAACAGGATTTTCTAGAGCGGGAGGCTCTGAATAATACCAGCTTCGACATTCTCCTGGGAACCGCATGCGACTCTGACGTGCATTGTTTCCCTTGAACTCCGCATCTCAGAGCTGGATTGTCGAAATGGTTTCGGGACAAAAAGCCCCCCCACGTTCTATTCTAAACCAAACCCGACAGTAGACTCGTCCTCACGGTGCAATTTTATGATGTTTTCACATGTGTCATCTTAGCTAGGCTGCAAAACCGCTTCGGGAGAGATGTCCCCCCTGTAACAGACCAGGAGGCTGCGTTCAGACAAGTGAGCTCCCGGCCCTACAATGGTGCTGACCGGCCAGACGGCGCGCTGCCCCCCGCCTGACCCCCAGCTCCCTGAGCTGCAGGCTTTGCGAGCACAACTATGGTCCTTGTTTTCTAAGTATCTAGCCTAGGACTGTCCTAAGAGCCTAGGACAGCCAACGCTCAAAATTATTGTAATGAACATTAGTACATTTCGATTCTTGTGTCTGGGTTCTCATTTTATGACCCAGAGAAGGCGAATATGAAGTTATGCAGAAAATTGGTAAAGAAATACTGAGATGATTCTAGTAAAGAATGAGAAAAGAGGGGCACCTGGGTGGCTCAGTCGGTTAAGTGTCCGACTCCTGATTTCAGCTCAGGCTAGGATCTCAGGGCTGTGAGATGGCGCCCCACGGGGGCTCTGCACTGGGTGTAGAGCCTCCTTAAGATTCTCTCCCTGTGCCCCCCCCCCAAATGAAGAAAAATAAAGAGAGAAGAAACAAGTTTACTACTATGTAGTTAGCTCCACATATAGAAGAAGGAGCCTCCAGAAACAGGATGTGAAAGCAGAAGGTTGAGGGGCGCCTGGGGGACTCAGTCATTTAAGCATCTGCCTTTGGCTCAGGTCATGATCCCAGGGGTCCTGGGATCCAGCCCCGTGTCAAGCTCCCTGCTCAGCGGGAAGCCTGCTTTTCCCTCTCCCTCTCTAGCTCTGCCTGTGTTCCCTCTCTCATTCTCTGTCTCTGCTCTCTCTGTCAAATACATAAAAAATCTTAAAAAGAAAGAAAGGAAGGAAGATGGTTGAAATGTACTAGGCCAAACCGATCCTTTACTTTTGCCCTCAATTCCTCGAACGTGAATGACAGCTCCGTGAAAAACACTTTCCCGAGGCTACCCACTGCAGCTCTTGGATCAGGGCTGGTATTTCTTATCTCTGCTATAATAAGTGTGGGCCAGAAAGAAAAACTAAGGTCATTCAGCATCTTCTCTAGCATTTGTTCTGAGTCAACAAGGAAAAAAACAGCGTGGAAGATTTGGTGAGATGCCGTGTGGGCTTTCGCTCCCCGTAGCTTCCTGTCGTGACTCTCCTTGGTGGATACTAGGGAGGCATACAGCTGTTGTCAGACCTTTCTCTTCAAGAGCACTCTCTGAAAGGCAACTGAAATGATGAAAACAAACAAACCCCCAAATGAGAAACAGAGTGGGGATTAAATACACATTTAATGGGGAGAGAGTGTGAACACTAAAAACTACACTTGTTTTCTGCAGTTTTCACCGCTTTGAGACCTGACCGGTCCCAGAGATTAATAGTTATAGTGGATTAAGTTTCATGCAAAGGCACAGAAAAGAACACCGAGGTATAAAAGCGACCGTCCTCTGCAAGTCAAGCTTCCGTAATGCTCACAGTTCATCCACAGAACAAGAGTACAACACAACATCTGTGTTTATGATGCTAAGAAATAGTAAAACATCCTTATGTGATAATGACATAACTACCCGGAACTTAGGTGTCTGCTTGGAACACTAATGAGAATAGAAAATAATCAAATACATACATAAATGATCACAAATAGATCCAGGAACTTTGCTGAAGCTGAAACCTTAAACCCGTGGCCAATTTACTCTTCTTTCATGTACAGTTCTATTAAATCTGGCTATTTGGCCCTCTCTCCTCCACAGCTCCCAGCAGATTATAAGTCTGGGGATTGCTTCGGAAAGTCAGGTAGCTCAAAGGCAAATTCCTACAGCTGGGGAAGAGAGGTTAAAATGATGCTTGGAGTGCCCGGGTGGCCTAGTCGGTTGAGCATTCAACTCCTGATTTCAACTCAGGTCATGATCTCAAGGTCATGATCTCTGTGCTAGGCATGGAGCTTGCTTAAGATTCTCTCTCTCCCTCTCCCTCTGCACCTCCCTCCTTCCCATTCCCATTTCTCTCTAAAATAAAATAATGCTTGAAAAGGCAGAAACGGCCCTATAAACTGTACAGTTCCTAGGGATGCTGGGAACTGTGCTATTACTATTACTGTAGACAACATAATAATTATGATCGACAGTGACGGCCCTAACTTACTAAGAGAAGCGTAGATTATGTTTAGTAGGTTGCTTAAGAAAGTCCGTAAATATATAACCAATTTCAGAACGTTTTTAAACCAAAATGGTTCAAGCAAGAGGGGGACACAGAAGACATCATCCCGGGGACAAACCCCGAGCCACTTGGAAGGCTCAGCTATCCAGAACAGCATATTCTCTGCTGTAGAAATATAACCTACGATTACTACAGTTTATTTTAACTATAAGAAAATATTTCCTACGGTGCCTGGTGGTGTTCATATTTTCCAAAGGTCAACGGTGACGGCTGAAACAGGTATCCTCAGCAAACATAGAAAAACATCAAAGTAAAACAAAGCGTCAAGCAAGGACATTATTAGTTGACTGCCAAGCCCTGAACTGTTAGCCCTGGGGTGTGTGGGGGGGTCTCCCACCAAGCTTCAGTCCTCCTGCTGCCCCAGGGTAGCCCAGCTGGGACCCAGGACCTGCTAAGTACCCCACACACAGCTGCTGAAATACCTCTGTAATTTTGTGGCTAAGTCAGATCATGAAGGCCAAAAACGTAATTTGTGCTCAAATCATGAAATGCTTTCTTTAAAAAAAGAAATACTTCCGGGACACCTGGGTGGCTCAGTGGGCTAAGCCTCTGCCTTTAGCTCAGGTCATGATCTCAGGGTCCTAGGATCGAGCTCTGCATCGGGCTCTCTGCTCAGCAAGGAGCCTGCTTCCCCTTCTCTGCCTCTCTGCTTACTTGTGATCTCTCTCTGTCAAATAAATAAATAAAATATTAAAAAAAAAAAAGAAGAAATACTTCCTTAACCATTTACCTAATTTTTATCCCCCAAACCAAGGTACATATATTAACTTTGAAACACGAGAGACTCCATTTCTTAAAAACGGGACCTCTCTTATGTCGCTGATTATTAACTTCAGACCACATTCTTAAACTCCTAAAAATGTCACAGTAGAATTCAATTCCTTTCTCCCCAGGTTAATGGTAACTGATGCTTGTTCTCAAAACAGCAGCACCTGCACAAAAATCACAGTTACTTATCACCTGGATTGGAACGACAGTGACCTCGAAGATTTAAAAATCTCTGCTTCCTTTAACTGCCTTTCTGGAAGACAACAGAGCCTGGTCTCCAGACCCACCAGACCAGGATTCTCGCTACTTCATTACCACGGTTCAAAAACGGACGGTACTTAAAGATATGTTTTCCTACATGCAAAACCAATCAAAGCTAAGTCTGGTCCATTTATCTTAACATCCCTTGCTCTTACACAAAATACTCACGGGAGAAGCTCCCTAGAATGGAGATCAAAATTTTAACTGCACAGTAAATTAAACCACACACACAGAAAAGAATATATTGCACAGAATATCTTATTCTGCAAAGAAAGCACTGAAAGAGTTAACTAATACAGAAAGTTGTTTCTAAGCAACAACAGAGCAAATCTTAAAACAAATACAGTAAAAGTTTGTCAACAAAAAGATATCTTAAAGTAGTGACTTTGAAAACCTATGAAAGTTATGGACCTTATCACCAGAAAGTGTAGTACACACACACACACACACACACACACACACACACACACACACACACATATCTTCATGAAATTTCAAAGGAAGATGGAGAGGCAAGACTGCTCCCCCCACCCCCAACAGATCCATGGTTCAATACTTTGGTTTCTAAGTGTAAGATCTTCCCAAATCCTGATCTAACCAGAAGCTTAACAATGACTTTCCTTTCACTATTTTTACGTTTCCAAAATAGACTCTCTCTCTTTCTTTTTGTTATGTATAAAATAGTTCATAATACATTAAATGGGGGGAGGCTATAAAGTAGGAGAAAGAAAGATAAATTTACTCAGGCATAAACTGCATCAAAAAAGAAGTCTTCTAGAACACTAGGGATACTTACCAGCGCCATCACGTCGACACTGGCTTATGGAGAGGAAAGGCTGCCAATTGGAGGCATAAAAATAAAACTCTCAAAATACCAAAAGGAAGCATTAACTTTCTTCCATCTATAGAAGCTTTTCAGATGAAAGAGAAGGTGGCAGGTACCTATTGACTTTGAAAGACAGAGAAACAAATTGGCCTTTAGAAGATTCAATTAAATTTCCAATAAGAATTACCTGCCACAAAAGTTCTTGTGTAACTTGAACTTATCTCCCTGTCAAAGATGACGGATTCGACCGGCTGTCCACTCACGGCAATGCAGATCCCTGCCCAGTTCTGGTGGCTGGGCAGGTCCGTGAACCCAAAATTCAGGGTTGGAAACTGATAAAAGCAACCTCACAGGCTTCGGGGATTTAGCAAAAGCAAACACTTGTTCAAAACCTGATCTGCCCCTCAACACCACTCTTCTCTTCCCAGTTTTGAGTTTGCCCAAATGTAAATTCATTCAGAGAAGTTGCTGGAAAAATATTATCTGGCTTTTTTGACTTTGTTTTGTTTTTTAGAGAGAGAGAGAGAGTGTGTGTGTGTGTGTGTGAGTGTGAGAGAGAGAGAGAGAGAGCGCGTGCCTAAGCTGTAGGGTGGTAGGCAGAGGGAGAGGGAGAGAATCTTAAGCAGGCTCCACACCCAGTGTGGCTTGATCTCATGACCCTGAGGTCATGACCTGGGCCGAAATCAAGAGTTGGCCGCCGAACCGACTGAGCCATCCAGGTGCCCCAATATATGCATATTTTTAAAATCTCCTTTGGTAATTGTGATGGGTAGTGAAGACGAGAAACCACGCTGTTGGAGAACAGTAGGAAAACAGTGAGATTGACTAAAACCTGTATGCACCATTGCAGAAGTTTGTGATTCCTTACAAAAAGGACAAAAACGAAAGTGAGTGGATGAAGAAAAAGTATTAATACATTGTGAACGTCAGTTGTACTTTTTCTTGTTCTACTAATATGGAATTCTTATTTTCCTAATAATAGAAAGGGATGAATACTCTATTTTAAGGACTGGCTCTCGTCTCAAGGGAGCTTATTAGGAATAGGATGTTAGGAACATTTCCTTCCGTGGGCCATATTAGTCTTAGTAACATTTTAGGGAAAGGGTTTTTTGCACAAATAAAGTCAGGGTTTGCAGTTCTCTGAAAAGTATACTAGGGAACAGAGAGAAGCACAGACGTGCCGCCAAAGACCTCAGAATCTAGCCGGGAGATGTGACCTTCACATAGGTGCCAAATGAGATCAGAGGGAGGGCAAATGTTCCACGGAGCAGAGGGAACCTGGGTGAGGGCTTCGGGGTGCCAGGAATCTGGAGGGGTCAAGAGAAGGTTTGGTGGAAGTAGGCAGGGGCCACTTTGTAGAGTCACCAAGGGGAAGCCAAAATGGCAGGGCATGGGTCTGGGGAGGAGGACACACAGCAGTTAGGGGGAAAGCCTTGGAGTCCTGATGGCCAACTTCCCACCTCTGTCCTGAGCGGGGTCATTACCATAGTCCCCTCGTTCTGCTTGCCAGTGATGGGTTTAGGAAAGGACATGGGACTCCATTCTGGTCAGTGAGAGGTAAAGAGACTTTCTCCAGGGCACTTCTGGGGAGAGATTCCTCCCCTCCTGAAACAGACACACAATGCCCTACCCGACTGGGCAGCGGCGCGCTCCTGCCGCCATTCTGCCGGCACACGGAGGCTGCACCAGCGGATGGTGGACAGCGCTGGGGAGGGACCCCCTGAGCCCCCGATGCTGTCCCCGAACCCCTGAATCTGGAGTCTTGCAGGAGTGGCACCATCGGTAGTAACATGAAAGGCACGAGATAGCACTGGACCACTTATTAACAGTTCATACAATGTTTCATTCCCTAATGGTCTTACGGGGCCCTAGAAGTGTGTACAAACTCAAAAGTGAGCAAAACATGGTACAGAAGCTATAAAAAAAAAAAAAAAAAACAAATCACAGGCTGTTTTACTTTGCATGAAATCTCCATCTATCTACGTCACGATACATGAAATAAGCAATTACCTTCTCTATGTTCCCAATGATGACCTTCTCTAACCAGTTTTTAAAACATTTCCCACTCAACTTTTCTCTTAAGATGAACAACATGACCACCAAACTACAGATTCTTTTAACCTCTTCTCTTAGAACCCCAAAGGTTAAAAAAAAAAAAAAAGCACAATTATCTTGACAAATAGTGACCTGCAGTGGGTAGGTATGTCATCCCAGAGATCAAAATCTGCAAGTATGGAATTTCAGGAATATTTTTGGTCCTGAAAATCTACAAGAGCTGGCTGCCAAGGTCTGACGTTAAAGGAAACCGTGGCATCTGACTTAAACAGAAGTTCACTGCGACTACCTTCTGTGGCTTGACCAGCTAGCTCCCAGTCGTCATTAAATGGGGCGCCAAATGTCACCTCCTTTTTGTTCAGATCTTTCAGAGACTGTCAGGGGCCAGAGACACTGTTCGTCCTAGGGAGACGGGTATTAATGGTGTAACCTTTGTCTTCACGGACAGAGGAACAGCCGAAGGGAAGTTAGGACATACTTGAATCTAACTGCATGTTAAGAGTTCTCCAAGAGGCATCCGCTGAGAGCTCCAGAGCACAGAGGGGAGGGAGATAAACCAAACTGCGCTGTGGGAAGGGGTTATCGGAGGGCATCGCCCTTGAAAGCAGTGTTGACGCTGGGAGAGCTGGCCCTGAAGGGAAGGAAGTGTAGTCTTCAAAGAAGACAGGCAGCAGACAGAAAGGCAAGAGCCCCCAGGAGGGGGGTGGTGTGAGGGAGCTGCGGGGAATTAAAATATGCAAGAGCTGGATGACTAAGGGCTTTGTCTACGCCGCCAAGGAGTTTAGATTTTGTTCTGAAAGTATTCATAGTCACTGAACGTCACATGAGCCCAGGAACCACTGAATGTCACATGAGCCCAGAAGCTGCAGGACTGTGTTCATTTTTAGGAATTACCACTCGGGTGGAACTAAAGAAAAAGGCCTGCATCTCGGGGGAACAAGGCACTCCTTGGGAAGCCCTCCATCATGGAGCGTACAGAAGTGATGGGGCAGAGGGAGGTCTGGGCTGGAGACTAGTGGTGCAGGATGGTTGGGCCCAAGGGTACAGAGCTGACGAACGTCCAAGAGAAAGGAGAAGACATGACTCTTGAAGTGGAATTCTATGGCGTGGAAGCCTGGCTAGGGCTGCTCAGGGGAGACCCCCGGATCCTGGAATCCTCAGGAGGCCACAGAGCCCTTCATAACTTCCACAGATCATTCTCTTTGCGGGGCATAACTGCACTGTATATTTAATCTGCTCGCAGCTCAACTTGTGATTTCATGCCCTCTGTCTCAAGGGCAAAGGGCTAAGAAAATACTTGTAAGTGGGTGGGATTCAAAACTTGGTGTCACGGAACCAAAGCAACAGCACAAGGTCTTCATTGCTCCTAGAACTGCTCCCACCAAGCCATCTGCTCCCACCAACCAGTCACAGCTTGACCTGGCCTTTTTGTTAGAAAACCTTGGAGCCCAGGGTTTCAAACAAGTTTCCTGCAGCCTCTCCCACTCCCCATTGTTCACCTTCCCCCTGTGGCTGCATTTGATGATTACCTTTTATTCTTATCATTATTCGCTTTGTTCTTAACAGGAGCAGTCAGATCCCCAGCAGATGAGCTAGTAATACACACCAAGCACCTAGCACAGTGCCTGACATACAGAGGGCACTCACTAAGCGAGCCATCTGCTATCTACAATACTTTCCCTTCCCTGGATACAGACAGGGCTTGCGCCCATTCCCCTCTCCGCTTTGTCACCCACCTGTCTCTCTAGATGCCAATGAGGTATCTCAGCGCCCACAAGTTTGCACCCGAGGCTACAGCTGGGCACCCGTCACTGAGAATGGGGCAGCTGTCTGGCTCCCTCCCCAGCAGGAGGGAGAATCAGACATTTGTTATTCATATTTGCTCTAGATAAGGAGGCCTTTTCTCTCTGGACACATGTTTGGGTATTTACAATTTGTTTGTCTGTGATGCATCCAAAAGAAGGCAGGAGAGCAGTTAAGTTACTGAATCAGAAAATGTCATCTTTTCCTAGCAACGCATGTGAGCAGATGGCAAATGACTATTTTTACAGCTTGTTGCTTAATTACATGTAGAAATATTTATTTACATTGTATTTCTGTCTCCTGCATGCAAACAGCAAGAAATGAAGTTAGGCAGCCGCCAGGAAGGCTGGGGGTCAGGGACAGTGAACGGTGATACAGGCTGGCTTTGTCTTAGCCAATCAGCAAGCCTCAGGCTAGGCAATGGGGAGCAGGGAGCACCCACTTTTCTGCTGAAGGCAAACAGTGCTACGCCGCACGCCACGGGCAGCCATCCAGAGGGACTCCCACCACCCAACACCATGTTTCATCAAATGTGACATGTCACCATCATGTTGTGGGCATTGCTTTACATACCCCCAATAAAGCAAAAGCACGCAAGATGGGGAGTTGAGCAGGAGAGGCCCCCCTTAGACGAGGGCACCAAAGAGCCACAGAGAAGTAAGCCCACCATGCAGAATGGGATGTCGGGGAGAGCTTGGTATTGGTACTGGGTGTGGAGGGGGAATCTCTGCCCTAGGGTTTGAAGCAGAGCCCGTGCCCCCGCCCCGCCCCCCCGGATGTACATTGTGAATTCACATCTGTAGTGTGGTCCAAACGCCCTCCCGCAGGGCTGCAAACCATGGTCTCCGTTTGTAGCCCCCCCCCATGACCGGCAGATGCCAACTCTGGGAAAGAAGTGGACCTCCATGGTGGGTACAGGATGTATCCTGTTTCAGAGACATTAATGTGTCAGAGCACCTGGGAACAAAAATACAGCAGGGGAAGAGAGCACATGACCAACGCGGGGCAGCCAGACCCCCCCAGCTGGCAGCAGGTCCCGACCGGCAGCCTGGGGTCTGGGGTTCAGCCTCCGCGCTAGTCTTTCTGGCTTCAGAAGCTGGGAGAGAAGCTCAGCTCAGCTTAGATTCAAGTCAGTAAAATGCAGAAAACACCTCGCCGAGGATTACCAAGGAAATGAAACAAATGATTGTATTTTAGTAGTGTTTTGTATAGCACGAAAGCACTGTGCCTATAAAAGTTTATACTTACTACTCTACAGATAAATATCCTGAAGGTCTCCTTTAGTCATATCCTGTGTTTTCTTAAAAACAAAAACAACACTTTTTTTTTTTTTTAATGATTTTCATTTGGCAGAGGACTGTGCATACATCAGGGACTTAATAAATCCTTATTAAGGAATAAATAAATACTGTTCACATGTGGCCCTAACCCTATTTAGCTCTGAATTCCTGAGGGCTGGTTACCACTGCTGTTGAACAAAGAAAAGATGGGGAAAATAAAGCCCACCAGCCTAGGGTATGAGGTCTTTATAAAGCGCAAGCAAGGACACAGATCCCAGATGCCCACCCTTGGTCCCCCTGAAACTCACACCTACAACACAACCAAAATAACTGAAGGAAGGTTCCAAGAGCCAGCTTGACATTGGGGTCAGTCAGGAGAGAAGAGAGGGAGCTTCAAAATGGTGGGGTTGCTCAACGCTGAGCACAAGGACACTCTGCTTCATCAAACAGCCCCTTTGGGAGATAGAGGCTGACGTCTAGATGTCCTGGAATGTCCTGGCATCTGCCTGTCAGGCTAACAGGAATCGATAAGGAAAGGAGGTCTTTGCCAAAGCACAGCTCGAATCAGGAGGGGAAAGAAGGTACCGGTCTGACAGAGAGAAACCATGGGCTGAAGACGTGGGTCTCCAGTTCCAGTGTGAGTGGTCCAGACTATTCCAAGCGTCTGTGCTTGAGGGAAACAGGAGCTCTCTGGAGAAAGGGCGAAATTCTGAGTCTTCGTTTACACAGTGTCACCCTCAAGATAACACTCAGAAGACCATTATTTTTTTTTTTAAATATTAAGAATTTACTTCTAAGAAATCTCCATGCCCAATGTGGGGCTTGAACTCATGACCCCCCGGACCAAGCGTCGCAGGCTCCACCAACCGAGCCAGCCAGGCGCCTCGGGAGACAGATCCTTTGAAAGCATGATCCATGTTTGGCTGGGGATGCCTGACACTTTCTGTTCGTTTTATTCTGAACACTTGTTTGGGAAACTATTTCAGGACATTGCTAAGGCGGCTATTTTAGTTAACAAACCAGGGAAACGCAGAGAGCTGTCCAAAACACCACCTCAGAAAAAGTGATTAGACAACCTCCAGTTTGGTCTTTTCTAGACGTTCCGTGAAGAATCAGGTACATATCAAGACAGAACTTATGACAATGGACAACCATCAGAAGACGCAACCTACAGGTTTCCTTGGATGAAAAGATCACGCGCGCGCGCACACACACACACAAACACACACACACACACACACACACACACACACGGCACGCACGTGGAGGTCTGAGCTGAGGCCCATAAAAAAACAATTTTTCTGGGAAACCTGGAAACAAGGTTTATTTCACCTCGGTCAGGCTGTCAGCCAGCATTTTTGTTGGACTCAAGTTCTTACAGATTTAAATAGTTTCAATTCTCCACTGCTGGCTTACAGCTAAATACTTAACTGTTCTTATCTAGGTACCCTACTTGATAAGGGCTTAGGAAAACATACTAAAAAAAAATATTTAAACAAACTTTTTCTTGATGGTAGCTGTCTTTTCCTCCAGGAGGAAATCTGGCTCTTATCTGCAGGAATTTGTTGCCAAAGACGAGACACCTCTGTGGGCTCGGAGGGTCTGCCTGGGAAATAAACAGTCCTTAGGTGCTGTAGACCCTCAGTGGGACCTTTCAGATTCCCCAACATCTTACGGATTCCAGCTTTGTAGACACTCATCTTAGGCTCCGATGTCATTTTATAATTTAGAAGTTAGAAGTTAAGGAAAAAAAAGTTCAGTTTGCTCAAGGGCTTAACGTTAGTCTGCGTCAAAATTTAAGACTCAAACTAAAAACTGTCTGGCTGGACATGGGTACTTAGAGACGGGGCTCTCACTGGTGGTCTGGTAAGAAAGATTTCTGTGGGGGCGCCTGGCTGGCTCAGTGGGGTAAACCTCTGCCTTCGGCTCAGGTGATAGTCTCAGGGTCCTGGGATGGAACCCTCCATCGGGCTCTCTGCTCAGTGGATAGTCTGCTTCCCCCCACACTCCCACCACCTGCCTCTATGCCTACTTGTAATCTCTTTCTCTCTGTCAAATAAATAAATAAAATCTTTAAAAAAAAAAAAAGAAAAAGATTTCTGTGGTTGTTATTAAGTTATTTTTAAAGGAGTTCCTGGTTTGTTATTCTTTAATGCAACTTTTTCAGGTGCTTCTACTCAGCTCTCTAGATGCATGCTAGATCCATTTGAAATTAAGTAATTATTTCTGCATTTACTGTTTGCTCCCACTGGATTTTTAAGCTTCTTCTAGAGCAGGACCCAAGCCTTATTTCTGCCCACGGACATCATGGCCATCGTTCACTCCACCGCGCACAGGGTCCCATCACAGAGAGCCCAAGAAGGGCACGGAACAATGAGATGCTAAGGTGACTAGCTTCTTTCTGCTCCAAGGCAAGTCTACACAGAGACTGAACACACAAGTCATCCATTTCAAATACATTTCACCAGGCTTCAGGTATTACTTGGTTGGCCCAAAAGAGACTATGGCTCCCTTATTCCCTTCTTCTCTCTTTTTCTTTTCTTTTTTTTTTTTTTTTTTTAAGATTTTATTTATTTGTCAGAGAAAGCAAGCGAGTGAGCACAAGCAGGGGGAGGTGCAGGCAGAGAAGCAGGCGCCTCACTGGGCAAGGAGGAGCTCGATGCGGGACTTGATCATGACCTGTGCTGAGGCGGATGCTTCACAGGCTGAGGCCGGGCACCTCTCCCTTTTTTATTTTCATCCCTTGTTAAGTTCCATGACCTAGCTGGGCAACAAAAGCTCTAAGAGCAGCACCCTGTATCTAGAAGCACAAAGAAAGGCTGAAAACAATTTTAATGAAATACAAAGTTCCTATTAAAAAAGAGAAAAAAAGAAAAATGTGTACAAGCCCATCTTGAAACTCATGATTCTGCATGTCCCTGAGCACCATGCGAGATGTGCATTCTGTCGTAATCTGTAGCTTCTGTACAGCCACCAAGCATGGGGGGCAGTGGGCCATGAACCCCAAGATCCCACTTACATGTGCTGACCTCTGCCAGTAACTATCTACGAGGTATCAGCCTCCGAACTTACAGAAACCACTTACCTCTTGTATCTCTCTTCTATTTACAAAGATACCCTCCTTTTGTCTTTAACTTCAGAGGACTACTGAAAAAACTAGCACTTCAACCCACGGGAGGCTTCTAAACATGAAACTTTACACAGATTTGTACACTCGTATAGCAACGTGTGGGTGGTCAAACAGGCTTTTACAGCCAAGATGTTACTACCCAGAAGTAACGGTTCAGAGATCCAGTCGAAGTCTAGAATTATTTTTATCGTCCCCTCTCTGTTCTTCTATATCGGTGAAATCCCGTTTAAATGTACACATAGTATTCTTACTGAACCAAGAGTTCTAGTTTTCAAAAGCAGACTCGCAGGAAAAGAAAAAATGGAGAAAATGGGTTTTAGACAAACAGAGACTCTCAGGATACTGAAAAGGGTGCTGACAGGATCCGGGGGTACAAGGATCCCACAAAGCAGGCGTGCTCACCTGGGGGAGGGACGGAGCCTTAGCACTCCGTGTGGTCTGGGGCAGAAGGGAGGTCCGGGACACGCACAGGCTCTGAGGTGGGGCAGCCCAGCATCTGCTTCTCGGTGCTGTCCCCAGCTGGCTTGGGACCATGCGTGTGTACTAATACTTATCGCACAGCAGCCACTAAAAGCATACTTTGCAAGGTGATAACAAAACATGGAATCATATACCCAGCACCAAGTACAAGGGGAATGTTCTATGAACGGCAGTGGCTTGCACATAACTGGAAGCCCAGACCCCCTGGAGCATGATCAATGCCACGTAACTGGATGTCTACCCTTGTGCCTCCTCCACCAGGCTGTGTGTAAGCTCCTGGAGGGCAAGCACCCAGATACCTAAGCCCATCTGCCAACTCAGGAGACGCTGATCCCCTAGGTTTGGGGTGAAGCCTGGGCAAGTCTATTTAAAACAAACAAACAAAAAACCCAACTACTCAGGGATTCTGAAGATGTACAGCCAAGGTTTAGCCACAGTAACCTAACCCACTATGGTAATCTCTGTCTGCTCAGAACTGAAGAGGCAAGATGGCGCCCAAGCAGTGGGGTTCCGGTTCCACTCTAGGGAGAGGGAAAAATCAATAATTAGGCTTAATTTTCACGGCTATGGAATCGTGCAAAGCCCAGTTACACGCTGAGTGGGAGCCACAGAAGCTTACCCGTCACTGGGAAAGATGACACACCTAGAAAAGCTCTTCCAAAACACCTTCTCATCCGCTCTCATAGGCTCTCCCTCCAAACAGGAGAGGAGCTCCAGCAGGAGCTTAAGGACCTTCAAAAATGGTTACAAAGCATAAGAACCCAGTAAAGGAGTTTTCAGCTATAAGCTGCCTGTCCTGTCAGGGAGAGCCTGTCCCTTCTTCTGTCCTAGGTTTCAGAAGGCAGCACTCTGGGTTTGTTCTCTCTCTCTTTCTTCCTAAGAAGTGTAAGCAATAGCAGAGGTCCCCAGGGCAAACCAAAGCCAACCGGCAGAAAGCCGGCACGTGGGCTTCCGTGTCACCCATGTCTGGACTGTCTCCCTCCACCGGCGAGGGCACAGCCTGTATGTGAAGGTCAAGGCACTGTAGGAGCAAGCCAGGTAGGGCTGGAAAGCGGGGGGCAGGCGCTCACACGGCAAACTCTCCTTCAGAAAGAAGAGGGCAACCCATCTTCTCCTTGAGAGAAAAAGCGAAGAAATCTGGCTGTCCTCTGGCACAGGAAGACCTGGGAAGGTCAGTCATGGAAAGGGAAGGCCTGGGTTATCGTGGGGCTTCGGCTTCTCATCTCTAGCTGCCTGGAACGGCTTCTCCTGGAACATTTGACAACAGAGATTTCCCAGAACAAAATGACAGAGGCTTGAGGCCTTTGGGTCTTTTGTTCTTTTCGATGGTTCCCAGGGTGTGAAAACCCCGGCTGGACTCGGATTCTTCCCTGTCGTGATGACATAAGAGCTTCCACACTTGCTAAGTCAGTATCACAGGGAACACACGCCGGACTCCAGAGCACCTTGGGGTTTTGCTGACACTCGTTTTACTATATAGTCAGTAATGATTCATAAAGCTCAAGTTTAATGATACGATTTGGGCAGAGCAGATATAAATACCTCAAAATGATTCATTTATCTTTCATTGCAAGTACTAACCGTTGGGCCTAACACGGGATCTGACAGCTGTCCGCTGTTGGGCGACTCTTATCAGATGAGGCCCTACGTAAAATTCTTACCCAGCCACTAGGTGGCTTCCAGTTAAGGAGACAGACTGGATTCAAGACTTTAGATTTCTGGTATTGGGCATTCTGGAAGGATGTGTTTAAGTTAGCCCTTAAGCGAGGATCTACACAGACCAGATGCGAGACAACAGATTAGAGAATTTGGCCCAAGAGGTTTCCCTCTGGTAAATCAAGTGATGACTCGTTTCCAATACAGAATTAAGTCAGTTCGGTGAGCCAGCCTGAGCCCTGTATTTAGGTCAACAGCAAAACTATTCATAGGGCTGAGAAAAGACACAGCACTTTTTATTCTTTCAAACCTTACACTGCTATTTGATGTGACCACAATACTTAATTTAAAAAAAATTTCGTTTTTATTTTTCTTTTCTTTTTTTTTTGCTTTCCTTGCAAAGGATTACTTGTTGCTCTCCTGGGCCCCTGAAATCAGGTTTCAGGTGCTGGGTGGTTAAAGAGTTAATGCCCCACTCCAAGACAGGACTGGCATGTGCTTAATGACCCTGAGTAATACAGAGTGAGAGCATTTCAGAAGACACTAGGGCCTGCACAAAGTCCTTTGGCCTGCCCAGACCTGAACCAGACAACAAAGCACACAACAGAAGACGCTAAACCAGCTGGATACATAGAGAAACAATCTTGCAGAGGAGAGTCTCTTACGGTATTTTAAGATTATAGCAAATTGCTAATATTTCCGTAAATATTAGCATTTAACATGGGAATCTATTGTATTTTAAAACCCTTGAACTGTTCAGTAAGGCTGACTTGAGGCCATCTGCGATCTGCACTCTGTATGCGCCCCATAAGTCAAAGGCAGAACTACTTGTGGGTCAGGAAATATCTTTAGCCACTCAGTCCCTAGCTGAACAATGGAAAGCTACTACGATTGTATACAGTGGTTCATCTGATCCTAAGAGAAAGGCACATTTAGCTATTCTGAAGGAATGTCAGCTCTTCTGTTGAAAATACCCATTTTCAAAGCATAAAGCAACTGGGCTGACCCAAATTTGAGGATATACAAAGAGCCAATTACACAGAGCAGCTGTCCCGAGGAAGATGTTACAGTGTCACAGCTGGGATTTCGGCCAACCTCATTCTGTCCCGCTCACCATCCACCCAACAGGTCAGATTAAGGATTGTGCCTCTACAGACTGTATGGTTTGAAAAAGAACATTTTAGGGGCGCCCGCGTCGCTAAGTTGGTTAAGCGTCTGCCTTCAGTTCGGGTCATGATCCCAGGGTTCTGGGATCTGCCCGGTGTAGGCGTCGGGGTCCCTGCTCAGCGGTGAGCCTGCTTCTCCCTTTCCCTCTGCCCCTCCCCATTGCTCATTCTCTCTCTCTAATAAATAAAATCTTTAAAAACAACATTTTAAAAAAACATTCTCAAGGCATAGATAAGAGACCCCCCCACATCCACCAATTCAGAAGTACTAGAAATGTCTCCTACTCCTTTGAGATAAGTATTGAGTCTACAGAACCAACCAGAGTCAGCTCTACAAGAGGATTTGAAGTGACCTGGGTCAACGTTTCCTTATCAACAGAGGCTTGCACTTCATATGATCATTTTTTTCTCCCAAGGGTGCTGTGGATTTTTACAAACAGATAGTGAACTTAAGTTCAGGAAACGTGAAGTCCATGGGTTTCTGAGCCACAGTAAGTGAAGGTTTGTCGTTAATTCCCTGCTTCTCCGTTTCCACAAACTCACTCTCTGATTTAAGGTGGCCCATGAAGTCTGTTCCAGCTACAAGAAGCAGCAGATTGTACTTGGGAGAATCGGGTGAAGCCAATTTTGCCTCAGGAGAGACAGGAGCTTAGTTAGGGAGCCAGGAGAGAAAAGCCACCTCCTCACCCAGAGCACACAAGCCTTCCCACCGAATCAAAGCAGCCCTTCCTGGGTGACAAATCGGGGGACTGTGGGTGAAGACTTTTTTTTTTTTAATTGAGCAAGCTCTGTCACTCATCATCGTTTAAAAATCATTTCGTGGATCCCTACTGTGGGTGTGTGAGGCGGTCAATCAGGTGCTGAGGAGTGAATATATACATATTTTAAAAGATGGCAGTCTTTGCTTAAAAAAATTATGTCCTGGAACAGAGGACACTCTGCCTTTCTCAAGGAATGGCACAGTTTTGGAACACAGGGGGTCTGGAGCTGTCTACTTTATTCTTGGGAGTATTGATCTGCACCCAAAGGAGCTTCAGCTTGAATTCCACGGGGAGTATCAGCAGAAAGAAGCTTGAGGATGAGGTCAGACACGCAGGGTGCAGAAAAGCAGGAGGCAGGTGGGCCCGACACATCTCTTTGATAACTGCCCACAATCAGCTTGGCATCCGGCGGGTGGTTCTGTAAATACTGTTGACGGACAGCAGCCAGGATTCACTCCTCCCCCGACCCTGCCCACACCCTCTTCCCGTCACATATTCCACTCCATAAAGATGTGTTGTCATTCTGACGGAAGTGATAAGTCCTAAGTGGGACCCGCTCCCAAGAGAAACCTGAGCAGGAAAAGTGGAAAACAGAAGAAGCAATTCAAAGTGTGCATGGGGACGTGTCAGGAACTGGCCCGTTGGGCTGCGTTTTTGCCAAAGATGATAGGTGCACGGCATCAGCCTACCCGCCGTAAGTCGACGGTGGGGAGAATCCAGCCAAGGAAGCAGTTTTTTCTACCAGCCCGTTTTGCTTTTACCTCACCCCCACTAGAGCCGGATGAAAGAGGAGGTGGCTGGGGGCGCCTGGGTAGCTCAGTGGGTTAAAGCCTCTGCCTTCGGCTCAGGTCATGATCTCAGGGTCCTGGGATCGAGCCCCACATCGGGCTCTCTGCTCAGCGGGGAGCCTGTTTCCTCCTCTCTCTCTCTGCCTGCCTCTCTGCCTACTTGTGATCTCTCTGTCAAATAAATAAATAAAATCTTAAAAAAAAAAAAAAAAAAGAGGAGGTGGCTGGCTCCTTCTCACCACTGACTAGGTGTAAAGGTGACACTGGGCTCTTCCTGTGGCCAAAAGCAGAAGGAACTCCTCAGACTACACAGAGACACCCACAGAAGCCAGGACGGACATTCTGGAGACAAATAACATGGAAAGAGAAGCCAGGACCGTGGACATCTGTCACGCCCTAATTTCCTCTTCCCGATCCGTCCCCTCCAATGACTCCATTTACCTCGTGAAGATGACAGACATGCCTGGTTTTGAAAAGTAAGTGCTGAACAGCAAAGCCAACAAGGGACAGTTGTAGGACACGAACTGTGAAGCCACCGATAAAAGAACTGGACACAGTAAAATAACTTTAATTTTAAAGATAGCTCAAATAAATAGATCATAAACTCTATTAGATATAATAGTAGGTTCTTTATAGGAATGAGAAAAATCAACCTAACGGGTCCACCATTCCCTTCTGGAACGATATTTTGAAAAAGGAAACGAACACTCTCAGAATATGAAGATCTTGCGTTCTCAGAAAAGTGGTGGTTACACTACTCTTCACCAAAATTTCCTGCCCCTTCCGAAGCAGGAGTTACATACCACCACCCAGCTGAATTCAAATATGGTCACACGACTAGCTCCGGGCGATGACCAATGACCATGCATTACTTCCAGGAGAAAACAAGCAGAGCTGGCATGAGTCGTCACCTTGTTCTCTTCTTCTCCTGCTCTGAAGAGGAACAACGACGTAGACAGAGGCTGTTCCCGCACCGGACTGAGGTCAGCACTAAGCAGAGCTACAGCGGACCCATGGTGAACATGCAGCATGAGTGAGAAATCCGCTGTGGTTCTGAAACCCAGTGAGCTCTGGGGTCATGTAGAATAATTACCGCCTTGACGGATTTTGAGGGGACTCACACAGGGCTCTTCATAAAGCTCAGCTGATGTTTGGATGTCAGGAAGTATTCAGAGAATCAGTGGTGAGATGTGGTAGGGACCAGATGAATAGAAGTCTTTACAGCGTGAGGAGACAAGAAGCTGTTTGGTTAAATGACCGCTTGGACAAGCAAAATAAAGGTTTTTGTGAACTGAACTGCAAACCCAGGTTACGCACTTTGATAGCAATCTGACAGCATTCCAAGCATCTAGTCTAACAGTCGGCATGAGACCCGCCATCTTTAGTCCAGTGGCTCCAGACGTGAGTAGCCAGAGTGACAACCAGCTGCTGAGCAGTCATGGGACTGACTGTCACAAAGTCTTCACTTCAGTTCCCCATGGACACAGCTCATGACACAGTAGTTCTAGGCCTGGATCAAAGTGAAAAGCCTCGTAAACCAAGTCCCCAAGATGACCTCAACTTGAAAATTCCATCCGGACGAGCGGACACTTTGGCATCAAGCAGTGTTTCCACACGGAGCTTCAGTCAGGGGTGTGGGGCCAGGCTGATGCCGGGTGCGGGAGCATGGGGACAAGTAACACTGATGCGATGGTTGCCAAAGTCCCTGCTGCCCCATAACATGTCACCCATGGTGCCGGGAGAGGTCTGTCCATGAGGTGCAGGCGATCCACTCAGGTGCAGAACTCACATCACCAGCTGGCATAGCTGTGGCAATGCCACAGGTTTACAGTCTTCCTTACTCATGGGTTGTTGTTAGGTCAGGGGCCATCTGGGATCCCCTCTACCCTGTCTTTTGCCTTTAGACATCAAAGATATAAAATTTGCTTCTGATGTCTTGGCCATAACTTATGTGACCTAACCTACATCCAGAAGCTGGTCCTGACTGCATCAGTGCAAAGGCCCACCAGGGAAAATAAGAGGAAACACATCCATTCATCATGCCTTTACCAAAGACTGGCCCTTGGGCTAGGTACCACGAGGGCATCTGGGAATTCTAAGGTCCAGGTCTCAAGCTCAAGGGGTGTTTTTGGTCTAGCTGATGAGAAAAGAACAAGAAAGGAAAAAAGACAAGACAAGACAAGACAAGACACTCTTTTCAACGAGCCCAATTTATAAATGAGTACCATGTGGGTGACAAGCCATCACTCCAGGGCAGAAGACAGTGAATGCACACAGTCAAGGATTCCTCTCACCCAATTAAAGTTTCAAGGGAGGGGAAAAGTCAAGCAAAATAGTGAGAACCTATGATGTCAGAAGGACTAAAACAGCAAAGAATACGACTCACCTTTGAGTTATCTGGATGTTAGCCGTTTCAATTGAAGATACAAAAAAGGACACTTCATCGTTCTCAAGAAAACGATACTCAAATTCACCGGAGAAAGAAAGAAATGGTTGTAACTTTCAAGGAGGGGGGGCAGTGGGAGGACAAGGAACGATCTGGACGGGACATGTCGGTGAAAGAGAGACAAGGAGTGCAAGCTAAGTGCATCCGGGGCTTATGCAGAAAGCACGCCAACAAGTTCTACGTGTGCACACAATTGTGTGGGGACGCCTCGGGGGCACAGTCGGTGAACCACCCGACTCCCGGGTTGGGCTCAGGTCATGGTCTCGGCGTCCTGGGATCGAGCCCCACGTCAGGCTCTGCGCTCAGCATGGAGCCAGCTTAGGATTCTCTCTCTCTCCCTCTGCAACTCCGGCTAGTGCTGCCTCTCTCTCTCTCTCTCTCTCTAAAATAAATATAATCTTTAGAAAAAATTGTGTTTTTGTACAATTGACATGACAACCCCTAAATAAATGAAAATGAGAAATTTTAGGTGACGCAGTTATGGTTGTGTGTGGTTTTGTTTTGTTTTGTTTTGTTTTTAAATATAAAGTTACAGGACACCTGGGTGGCTCAGTGGGTTAAAGCCTCTGCCTCTGGCTCAGGTCATGATCCCAGGGTCATGGGATCGAGCCCCACATCAGGCTCCCCGCTCAGTGGGGAGCCTGCTCCTTCCCCCCACAACATGCCTCTCTGCCTTCTTGTGATCTCTGTCTGTCCAATAAATAAATAAAATCTTTAAATAAATAAATATAAGGTTACCAACACACATTTCTTTACAAGATTCTGCCCAGTAAATTCCACAAGCCCCAGGAGGTACAGCAAAGCCTCCAGCCGCTCTCACCCCTGGGCAGACCCACCTCCCCCGCTTCAAGGCCTTAAGGAAACGCAGGGAACCGTGCATTACTGGGTGGTCCCAGAGCCCGAGGGGCACTCCTGGCATGTCGTGGACAGGGCCCAGGGATGCGGAACAAAACCTGCAACGCAGGGGACAGGCAGTCCCACACAATGAAGGATCCTCTCACTCTGAACACCAGCAGAGCTGCTGTCAATAAAATGCCCCAGTGAACAGGACAAAGACCAGTCCTCCTAACCTTCTCACAGGCTGCCCGAGGCAGACCACAGAGATCCTAAACTTCAACCAAATGTTGTTAATTTTATACCATTATGATTAAAAAAAAAAAAAAAACAGAACAAAACAAACAACAACAACAAGCCAGGCTGAGAATGTCATCTCTCCTCAAAAAAGGAAATGGGCAAAAGATTTTCACCTAATTGGAAACAAAAATCACACTTCCTGAGAGACATTATGTTGTTTGGTGCTGGAGACAATAAATGCGCAAACACAGGGAGTCCACAAATTATCCCCACAAGCTACACACGTGATGGCACCTGTGCCATTATCCCACGGCTGGTCCGGAGTGACCATGAAGCGACAAGGGCCCTGTGATGGGCGGGGATTCAAGCCAGGAGGACGGCGAGCATGCACGGTGGGCGATCCGCTTCTTGCGAAAAGTGCTCCTGGTGGGGGGAGCCCCCCCACATGCCAGCAGCTACTACCGACCGCAGCTGCTCCCAGCCACGAACAAAAGTGGGGGGCGAGGGTGGGGGAGGCACAGATGCCATCCTGGATGTTCAGCGAAACGGTTTGCCTACTTTTCTGCATTTTCAGGACTTGAGAGATGCATGAACCTCTCTTTAACATCCCAAAAGGCTGTTGATGCTGCCACCTAGTGAATCCTGTCCTTCTGCCACCAGAAAGTGCCAACCATGTGGGAGCTCGGGGACCCAGTCTTTCTAATCAGGAGGTGTTAAGTATCCTGTGTTTGACGCCACTTAGAGTGTCCCTCAGGGTACTGAGCAGGGGGGCGTGGCAGTCTGAGAGTCTGCAGGCTGTGTCACCTGCCTCCGTAATTAGTCAAACTTCACAAAGGAGCGTGAACGGAGGCAAAAAGGCAGGTCCATTTCCCGTGAAATCCGCCAACAGTGCTCTGCCCCCGGTAGGGGCTGTTAAGCCCTGCCTAAGGTCAGCACGTCGTTGACAGCTCGGCCACTGTCCCCTGCGTGGGGAGTACGCGTGCTCTTCCTAAGTCACGTACTGAATCTTACTGCGGCTGTGCCTGCACGGCTGGTCGTGCTTCTCCCTTTGCCTTGGCTGGCGGGGAGTGTGGGGGCCAACTGGGGGCCCGTCTCCCGCGAATTTACAGGACACCGTACACGCGGTCCCTCTCTTCCTTCCTGACTTCCCCTTCTTGCTCTTTCCTGCTGTCCCAACATCCTCACCCACTGATGTCTAATTTCGCTCTGCACGCCTCTCCAAGCCATCGAACACTGTGCTCTGAGCCGGGACTGGGTACAGCACGGAAGCCAGGACCGTCCCCGGTCTGGGTACGCCGCGGCCGCTGGGACCCCGGGCAGCTTCCAAGCCCAGGGCAGGCAGATGTCACAGGGCACGGTGACTCCTGGGGCTCACTTACCTCTCGTTACCTCATTACCAGGATGGCTGACGGGCTGAACCAAGGCTCAGACAAGCACCGTCACTGGAGCCATGACTCACTTAGAACTGCGCGCCCGTCATGTTCCAGGACGGCCTTGGAAGGTGTCTTTGCCTTGAGATTTCGGGTTCAATTCCTGCAGCTTCTAGAATTCCCATCCCACAAATGCACTGTCGCACTGCGTTATTTTATCCCCTTCCAAAGTGGTCCGTGTATTCCAAATTACAATATTTTTTATACGAAAGGTTTTTTTTTTTTTTAATACAACAGTTTGTTCAAGGGCTAATAGACACTGTTACAGCAACCAGCATGGAGATAACACCGAAATCCCAAAGGCATTCCCTTCTCTTGCAAGAAACACCTAGCACGGCTGGCTACCTTATCACCTCCTACGACAGGCTGATCTAGAAGTCCTGCTTCCGGCCTCTGAACTGCCTTCCACTAGTGCTGCTTCGAGAACAAGACCCCATGAGAATCTGCCACTGGGACATCTCTGACTTGATGTCGAGATTCCCTTTCTTATTTCTAATAACTGGCTGTTAAAAAAATAAAAACCAGATCGTAAAAACTACATTCCCATCCTCCACCCAAGAGTCACCACGCTTGGTCTGTATTTTCTCCAGATCGGCCTAAAGCGCAAAATGTCCATTGCCCCCACCTGGAGAGCACAGAGCAGGGGTGTGGTGGGTGGGTGTGGGAGGCCCCGAAGCAATGCATGGGCTCGTATGCAAATAAAAGCAGGTCTTCTCTCCCTGCATCCTAGTTTGCAATGCACAGGGGCACACAAGGTTAGAGGGTAAAGACGAAAGATATGGAAAATTTACTGAGAAGATAAACTGTGAAATAATTTTAAAAACAAAACAAAACAAAAAAACCCTCAGAAATGGAATCCGAAGGTCAGAGAATCAGGATCTGAGGTTCTGAATTCGAGCCTTATCGTCTATGTGATGAGAGATGCTCTCCTTCAATAAAAGGTGAAGGGAAGCTAAGGTATTTGGTGGCTTCTCTGTTTGGAATTCATCCGCTGTGTGGGCTGAGGGCAGAGGACACGGGTGGTCTCATGGTTCTAATACCGGTTTCAGGCATCACTGGAGGCCCCTACCTTGTCCTCCCCGGGTCCTAGACGGAACCTGGGAGATATGCTCAGACACCCAATTTTACAAGTTTGAAACTAAGGCAGAGAGTCTGCGAGGAAGCCGGCCCAGGGAGCAGGACTCAGGTCGATGACAGCTTTCTGACTCCCTAAACAAGCCTCTAGCCTACTGTTTTTACCGGTCCAAAGCTGTGGGCTGGGCCCAAGACTAGCAAACTGAACTCTGGGGACTGACGGCTAACATCTCTGAAGGCCAAAGACGAGCCACACATGTCAGGCCAACCTTCCCTTCAGACGTGGGGCTGAAGACAGGCCCGGTGGGCAGGTGACAACGTAACCAAATGATAGCAGAGTAAGTGAACACATACAGGACACAGAGGACACCTCCTTCCAAAGGTGACTCATTCAAAACAATTCAATGAAACAACCCAATGGGAGAACACCACTGTATTTTTCTTCCATAAGCTCATGGAGGAAATGACTTCCTTTCCAAAAAGTGGTCTTATAAATTGGTTTCTTTCCCTTTGTTCAATCACATTTCCTAAAAAAGTGGAAAAGATGCCAAACGTGGTTTCTACCAAGGGGTTCAGCAGATGAAGTCAAATGTCAAAGATGCTCACGTCACAGTGTGCAGCCAGGACCCTGTTCTTTGCTAAACACCCTTGAACTCCACCCCCCCACCCCCCCCCCCCCCGCCCCCCCACCTCCCCCACCCCCCACCCCCGCTCCTCCGCCACCCCTCCAGGCGTCACACCCGGCCCAGGATCTACAATTCCTCTCTTATCTGCAAGGATTCTTCAATGACCCTTAGGTGCTGAAAAGCGGGGGCCTGCCACTTCTAGCCATCTCTTGACCACAGTCAAGGGGGCAGGAACATCATGACCACAGGAAATTGCACTGTGTCAAACCAGCTGCTACAGAAAACCAACAAAGCGCACCTCTTTACCTTGTCCAAAGAGAGAACTGCTTGGATTCCACTTCTTCAGTCAGACAAATAAGCAGGTACTTTATAGAACCACCTTTTCTCATCCCATATAACCTTGGCCTAAGGGCTCACCACGGCTTGCTTTTGCAAAGTGGGATCGAAGTCCTGGGAAGAATCTTATTTTTATATACTTCTACACCATTCTAATTTAGGAGGATGATCGTGTAGTACTTTTATAATCTAAAAAGAGTCTTTGGTAATTAAAAACTCCCTCACCAAATCAAACCATGCTGCTACTTTTTGACCTAGTGATTTCTGTGATTTTTATCCCAGAGTAACTAAGATTTTACTGCCATGGGGTCTAAATTATCGGAGAGTTAGACATGATCTACGTGTCTAACATTAGAAAGATGGTTTAGAGATTATAGCGCATGACCATGATTCAACATTACTTACCAGCATCATCGTGGAGGCTTTGTCAAACCCTGGAAAACTGATGCACATGAAGTAAAAACGGTATTCCAAATACACCACATCAATAAAATGAAAGAAAACTGGGGGCGCCTGGCTGGCTCAGTCAGGAGAGCATGTGACTCTTGATCTCAAGGTCATGAGTTCAAGCCCCATGTGGGGTATAGAGATTGCTTAAATAAACAAAACATCAAAAATTAAAATGAAATGAAAACCAAATTACAATAAGAAAGAGAAAAACATGCTTATATTAGAGTGACAAAATTTATAAGCAATCTGGAAATATTTTGTTGATTTTCTTTAACAAAGAAATACAATCTACTTGCTAACCAGGGGTAAGAGGAAAATCACTTTGGCTCTGGTTCCAAAAGAAGATATTGACCTTCTTCTTCTTTATTTAGAGTTAACTCAGCTGGAATTTATAAGCTGTCCTAAATTTTAGTGGAGTCCATTAGAGGAAATGCAAGTACCACAGTGGGTTAAAAGGCAAAATATGGTAGCACAATCAACGTCTACGAATCTATTTAAAATAGACTTGAGACCCCAATCTAAAGTTAACAGAACTCCCACAAGGATTTACAAACAAATCCATATAATGTATAAACCATACTCTTATCAAAGTACTTTCCAAATTACAACAGTACAGTGGTATTATGACAATATCCCTGCAATTATCAGCTTAATAACATGGTAAATTTCTTCTGGTCAAAGCCAAATGCTACATGGGCAGACAGTCCTTCAGCCAACTTTCTGAAAGGGTAGTGGTCATTTTTCTTCCGGTTGGGCTTTTAAGAACATAAACATTTTCCATAACCTCACAAAGGCTCAGGTCCCAAAAGGCAGCTGAGCTAGGAAGGACGGCAGGAGGCCAGCAGTGACCCAGAAAGCTAACGAGAGGCATGAGTAGGTGCTCTTGTGTTATTTCTCAGGGTTCCATCCAAGAAAATGCCGTAGTATCGGAGTGATGTGGATGAATGCATCCATTATGCCACTAAAGGCTTGACACTGGCGCAGTTCTCTCCCTTGGAGACTATCTAGGCCATCGACCGGGGTGGAGGCTCTTAGGCAACTTTATGAGTTGGCCTCGTCTAGGTAGCTTCTCAGGTGTGGTTCAACAGCTCCACCCTAAAGACCGATAACCCTAAAAATCTGTGCTATTTATCCCCTCGGCTGGAAGAAAGACCCAATCAGCCTGGAGGATGACTGGGCTGGTCCTGAAGTAGAGACTGTAGAAGGAGCCCCCCCTTGTCTCCAACTGTCTGGACACTCGCGCCCTGCACACGCCCTGACGGTGGCCATCTTCATCTCCTATGCTTTAAAACAAGGACATTTTTCTATACATAACATTGGTCGATAGGGATTTTTTTTTTTAAGCCAAGAGAGTTCCTTTAGGTCTTTAAGAGACTGACTACACACATATAAATAAAGGAAAATTGTTACAATTCTGAAAGTTTACATTCTCTCCTTCAAAGCTTCCATGGTAGTGGAAAGTCACACACACTCATCACCACACACACACACACACTCACTCACTCACTCACTCACTCACTCACACGCAGCTTTCTACAAGGAAAAACAAAGGTTATATATACACAGCCCAGTAAGGGTAGCAGTTCCTCGGATACTTCTTATCTCAACATTATTGCCCATTTCAGTGCTTTTTCTTTGCTTAAAAATCCCTGCTACCCCTACAGTGACTTTCAGTCCCAGCACAGTACGTTAGGAGGACGAGGACAGTGAAACCTCACAGAGGATCGTATAGCATGGGAAGCAGATTGTTCTGGAACTCTGCTTCTGGGCCGCGTGAAGACAACGAGTCTGGCCTCCGGGACTGGGGTGAGGCAGGTATGTGCAGCTGGTCCACGAGCAGGGTGGAAACAGGCATCTGCGCAAGAACAAACAGGCCCACTCGAGAGGTGCCCAATCCAACCTGTGTGAGCAGACGTCCCCACCTGTCTCCACCTGTCTTCCAGCAGATGACGAAATGCCAGATTCCACCTTGGGGCCATTCTGAATGACCCACAGCACGCAGAGGGACTCTGGGAGGCGAAAGGGGGTGTCATTTACTAAGCACCCCTCGAAGAGCCAGCTTTAAAGAATGACCCAGGAAAACTCATATAATTGGAGTGTAGGCTGTAGCTCCCAAGGGTTCCTTGGGCTTTCTAAAACACTCAAAAATAAAAAATCTGGGTGAACAGCCACATTTCACCAGTTTCTTCTTAGTTTTTAAAAACCACTCAGGAGCCGGTCACATCTCATCCAAATCCACCAGAGTGTAAACACCAGGAGAGCAAGACTTTGTTTCTCTTCTCCTATGTTTCCACAACTATGGGAACAGTGCATGACACACGTGTACGTGCATGCTGAGTGGACGAACACATTCCAAGACCCCACGAATACTGGTTCTCCTTTTCTGCTTCAGTGATCATATGAAAGCTCTAGTGTATTTTTGCCTCTTGTATTTTTAATTTTTAGAATTTTTATACAACATATATATATTTAAAGTATATATTCTACATATAAAATTCAATCTGTATCAGGGGAAAGCTCCATGGCTTTTCTTCCCTTCTGGTCTTTTCTTTTCTTTTAAAATTTATTTATTTATTGGAGAGAGCGAGAGAGTGCATGGGGAAGGGCAGAGGGAGAGAATCCAGAAGCAGAATCTCCCCCTGACCCCCGAGTGTGGAGCCCAACTCAGGGGGATCCCAGGACCCTGCGATCATGAACTGAGCCAAAATCAAAAGTCGGCAGCCCAACCGACTGAACCACCCAGCCACCTTCTGGTCTTTTTTTTTTTTTTTTAAGACTTTATTCATTCATTTGACAGAGAGAGAGAGAGAGAGAGAGAGATATCACAAGCAGGAAGAGAGAGGGGGAAGCAGGCTCACTGCTGAGCAGAGAGCCCGATGCGGGACTCGATCCCAGGACCCTGAGATCATGACCTGAGCCGAAAGCCGAAGGTTTAACCCACTGAGCCACCCAGGTGCCCCACCTTCTGGTCTTTTAAAGGGGAAAACATACTCATACTGATTGGATCAAACTGGCTGAATGGTAAAAGCCAGAACTGGAAGCCAGTATGTGGTGAAGCTTGCTGAACCTCCAGCCCCGCTCATGGGGAGGGAGTCAGGACACAGGGCCATGTCACACAGACAGACCTGGGGCCCCCCCAAATGCCATCGAGACAAGCTAATCTCGTTAGCACTTCTCTCCCCCATGCTAACTCCGGCCTGACCCTAACACAATCCTCCTCACCAGGTAGGCACCCGCCCACAAAGCCGTTCTGGGCACAGTGGCCTCCTGAGTAAGCTGCTCATTTCCTCATACTGCAAAGCACCAAGGGAGAGTTGGCCACCTGGGCCCTTCTCCACTCCTTCCTCTCCCTTGTCACCAGGCTCACGGCGCCTGGCCTGCACCATCCCACTCACTTCCTGGGTAAATCGGATCCAGCCTTCTTCCCCCCCACCCCCACCCCCAAGCACTGAGAGTTTCCCTAAGGCACGGCGTGCACAGGCAGGTATTACCTGGTCTCTCCCCACCAGGACAGTATATACATATAAACATACACAATTTCCTTCCCCTCGTGTTTACGTTCTCTGATTTTCATGCCTCGGCCCGGGCTGACTGTGCTGCCTGCCACACCAGGGCTCCGTCGGCTTTCTGCCCCAGTCTTTAAGGCCCTGTGTAGACACTTCCTCTTTCAGAAGTCTTCCCTGGTATCCCCGACCTTGTTGTGATTATTGATTGGGATTCTTTCTCTAATTAACTTGTTAGTTTCCTCAGGGGATGGAGTCTTCTTTTTTATTGTCTCAGCACTGGCCCATGTGACATATCTATCCCCAAAATGCTTGGTCTACGCAAGCAAAACCAAAGGAGCTGTAGGTGCTTGTATGCACGTGCATGGCTCCCTGTATTTTACGGGAAGTGGCACACCGTCCGGTGCCTCTCTCTGTCACCTGGAAATCCAAAATTAAGACTCCCTCATAGGACTGGCCTGCAGAATCACCCTTAAGGAAGATCAAAAAGTGACTGGCAAATAGGAGATGAGCCTCTAGTAACATATTTTCCTATAAAGCATCTCTTCAGCAACATTTTAATCATACACTTCTCGTATAGACTCTTCCCGAAACCCATTAGGACACGTTCTTGTAGTGCGATATTTTCTAGCAAAGTGCATCTTGGGCTCGTTGGCAGACGGATCCAACACACTCCAGTCACAATACTCTGAAACTGCTCACCCTGCTCCTTGGGGGGGTTCAATTTTCCCATATTTGCCATTCTTAACTACTCTTTTCTTTAAGGAGATTTTATTTATTTATTTGACAGAGAGAGGGTAAAGCAGAGGGAGCAGCAGGCAGAGGGAGAGGGAGAAGCAGGCTCCCCACTGAGCAGGGAGCCTGATGCAGGGCTCCATCCCAGGACCCTGAGATCACGACCTGAGCTGAAGGCAGATGCTTAACAGACTGAGCCATCCAGGGGCCCCATTCTTAAGACCCAGAATCAAATGCCTCTCTTCCATGCGGCCTTCCTTGTTCTCCCTAGACAGAAAGCATCCCCCACACCTCTCATCTCCTACAGCGCTCTGTGTCTCAACGGCCTTTGTTTCACGTGCCACAGCCTCTGACGTCATGCCTGGCATATATTCAACAGATGCGCGACAATCCTAGCAAGAACGGCCCCTTCTCTATGTCCCTTCATATCTGTCATAGAGAAAACGAGAGACAGACCCGATACCCCACATCAGTGACCAACTTAGCAAGAACCGTGGTACATCAGCACAAGGGGATATTGTGTTCCTAATAACACGACCACTCTATGTAAATGACGTCTGCCCATCTGTGGAAATGTTCATATAATTACAGGAAAGAAATACACAAGCAGAAGATGAATCATGGCTCCAATTTAAAAAATTTCTGGATGCGTCTTCACAAGGCGATTTGGAGTTAAGGAAACTTGACGTTAATAAGCATTTTTAGCTTATGCTCATGGTATCGCAGGACATCCATGTATAAATTCTCCAGCATTAAATATGTAACCGGAAGACCTTTACTATCTCAGAAATCATCAAATGGCAGTCCCAGTGACCGAGGGCTGGGAATCCTCTTAATCACTTTAATGTAACGTTGTTGATTTAGTCCAAATTCTGGAAAACAGACGTAGGGAAGCTTTACTAGCTACTGAAACATACCCTCTCTGAAACCAACAGGACAAAACATCCAGAAAGCTTTAACCTCACAGCGGACCTCTGTAACCCGTGGCTTGTTGAGAGGAATGGATTCGGTAAATGGGAATGTTCGGTCAAGTCTAGAAGTGCAAACCAATCACAGAAGAGAGGATGAGAACCAAGAGCAGCGGAGGGAAAGTGATCTCTGTCACTCCACCATTATCTGGGGCCTCCTCACACAGTCCCTGTGAGGGGGAGCGGAGGGCGGCAGTCTCCTTCCAGAACAGGTGAATGTCTCACGGCACAGGGGCCGGGGCATCCAAGTGTTCTAAAACAAGGAATTTCCAGTGGCGCCAGGGTGGCTCGGTTAGTTAAGCATCTGACTCTTGATCTCAGCTCAGGTCTTGATCTCAGGGTCATGAGTTCAACCCCTGTTGCAGGCTCCACACTTCAAAAAAAATTTTAAACAAGAAAATTCCAGCAACAAGAGGTTTTCCATGTCAGAACCCATCCGACTTCACAGAAGCCGACTTCAGTGTGATCTACTTATGACAGTGTCCCCCAAATTTTTAAGAGTCTGCCAATGGCACCTATTCAATTATAACAACATTTTTCCTGCGACGTCACTTTCTAGATACTTCCTAAGGTGTGATTTAAGAGACAAGGTGGTAACAGGATATTTCCCATCTCCAACAAAAAATGGTCCAGAACCTACCACTTCCTCCCAGTATGGCCCTTTCTCCTGTACGCAGCACAATGTCAAGGGCATTCTCTGAAAGATCAGCTGTAAGGAAGAGATCCCGTTGCCCATCTTGGAGGCAGGCACAGTAACTCCAGAACATTCTGACAATTCATCTGCTGTCTCGCTGCCTAAGTGTTCCTCACATGAAAGTCTCATGATTACTTTACACTCAAACCAAAAGCCAAATAGTGTCTTCCAGCGTTCAAGTTACATGTGATTGCTCTGTTTATAATGCCCGCCATGCCTCTGCTCAGCCTAAGAAAGGAACTTTCAGACTACAGAAGCTGGATAGCTCCTTCAAGTCCCAAATCATCCATCAACCAGCAAAATCCTTGTACATCTTAAGCCCAACCCCTCTGACCCCACTTTTCTAGAACCTGTACAGCAGGTTTTTAACTCCCTGCTGGAGGCCAATCTACCCCCCTCCCTTCTCAAGACTTCCTTCTTCCATGGATGATCTCATCACCAGCTCAGTATAATCAGAAGTTCACATCGTAGAGCTTCAGGAACGATAAATGCAAGGGAGGCTGAAGTTGGGGCTTTTTAATTATTCCAGATAAGCTCCCCATTGCATCATTTGCCGGGCTTCCTGAACCCGGGACGCAGGTGACTCACGGGCATTCACACTAAAGGTCAAGGCAGTGACAACGGACTCATCATCTTCACAGTCTACGTAATGTCATGTTCAGCGCTTTATCTTTTCTGCCATTAAATATAATACTCCACCAGCCCAAAGGCAGAAGCTTCCACTCACAGGAAAGCAAGAAAGTCGAAAAGAGAAGTCGTCTTCAGCTTCAAGAAAAGGCAGGACTGCACCATCTGGAAGCAAATTACCTTTCCTCAAAGCTAGAAGTTTTTTGTCTCAAAACCAAAGGTGTGACAATAGCTGAACCCCAAAACACCTAACATTAAAAATCATTTTAAAAATGGGGCACCTGGGTGGCTCAGTCGGTCGAGCATCTGTCTCTTGACCTCAGCCAGGGGTTAAGCCCTGTGTTGGGCTCCACATTGGCCATGGAGCCTCATTAAAAACCAACAACAGAAATTTTTTTTAAATACTTGGAAATATTTCAGAAATTTAAAAAATACTTTGAGGGAAAGGCAATCTTAAAGAAACCCTCCTCTTTAGTGACAAGAGGACAACCACAGCGGGCTATGTGGGGTGAGCATGAGCCTTAGACAAAATCCAAGCAGATCTCTGTGTGATCTCGGGGGACTCTTTTAACATTTTTTATTCTTTCTTTTTTTTTTTTTTTTTTAAGTAGACTCTATGCTCAGAGAGGCTTGAACACACAATCTGAAGATCAAGACTTGAGCTGAGATCAAGAGTTGGACTGACTGCTTCTTACCAATATGGCCCTTAACCGACTGAGCAACCCAGGCACCCTAAGTTATTTAACATTTTAGGCACTGGAGGTTCCGTTTCTGAAATATTAGGAGGTTTCTATGAAGATCGAATGAGATGCTACTTGCAAACTGTCCCACACCCTGCCTGGCACAAAACGCTGATTCAATAAGTGGTTATGATTAGCATCATGGTTGATATTTCCCATGCTCCCAGGAAAGAGATGGAATAAATAACCAGAGCAATTAGAACAATATTTGTTTGGTGCTTTGATCATTAGCTCTGTTATCTCAGACACTAAGGCATCCACAAGTTGAAATCCCAAAGTCAAGATTCTATAGGATGAAAAAGCTTTTTGCTAAACTCAAGGGCCAAAGACATGCCACCTATGTCCTTCTCAACCTCCTCCACCATGACTTAATGGAAAAGAAGAAAAACCAGGCATGGTAAGGTGAAAGTTTTTTTTAAATGTTCATTTATTTGAAAGAGAGAGCATGTGCTTGTGTGCACATGAGCAGGGGATGGGCAGAGAGAGTGGGGGAGAAGCAGACTCCCAGCTGAGCACAGAGCCCCACACAGGGCTCCATCCCAAGACCCTGAGATCATGATACGGTGGAATTTTTTTTTTTTTTTTTAAGATTTTATTTGAGAGAGAGATCACAAGTAGGCAGAGAGGGAGGCAGGGGTAGGCGGGGGAAGCAGGCTCCCCACTGAGCAGAGAGACCAATTCGGGGCTCGATCCCAGGACCATGAGAGGCTTAACCCACTGAGCCACCCAGGTACCCCAATAAAGTGGAATTTTTTTAAATGAGAAAAAGTTAAGCCCATTTACTCTTTTAATGAATAATAGGACACACAGTAATTATTAATAGAGTAAGTAAAATCTTCCTCTGTCCTAGAATGAGGGAAAGGTAAAGACGATGATTCATGCAGGAACTACTAATAGTAAAGAAATACCAAATGTTACGTGATGTCTCTCTACACCACTATGGTTACAGTCTCATACTCCTAACCTTTAAACTGGATGCAAGACACATGAGCTATTCTCAGCAAATTCTTCTGGGTGAATGATCATATAATGATTAGTTATCAAAGCAACTTCAAGGGCTTCAAGACCTCTTATTGCTGCAAAGATAATTTACACACTTAGAGGTCAGAGTCAGTCAGGCATATTTTCAAAACATCCCAACACCAGGCTTTAACGGACCAGCTAGGCTTTGTACCAAATCGTGCCTAACCCCAAGTAGACAAGGGGTGGGAAGAATATGGAAATCTCTTACAAGACACCAAAGTCCAAAGGAAAATGTCCTTGAAAAAGATGCGCCTTCTTAAATCTTGATACAAACCCACTCTTCCAATTATATTTTGAAAAGGAACAAGAAAAACTTTCTCCCTATACAAGAAACAGGTGGTAAGACCCAAGAACGAGCTCTGAAATAACAGCAAAATGCTCAAGAAGCTCCTCACTGCTATGGGTGAATTCACTCCATAACGACCAGAATCTCCCCTGTCACCATGGAGCGTGTCTGGGCGTCGTGATCTGTCCTCGCAGAGGCTGCGAGCCAAGCGAGTGGAGATGTGGTAACAGAAACGGGAAAAATTACAGAGGAAAAAAGAGATCCCACTGGAATCTCATCCAGGTGAGCTCTGTGCTGTAAGAAGGCAGAGCAGCAAAGGAATCACGCTGGCTCTCCCAGGAGAAGGGCCCTCAGGACTCGTAAGTAATGAAAATATTTTATCAATGACTGTAAAACTTCATAAACAGAATTACAAGGACACAACTAATTTATCAAAAGTTTTATGCCACATAGTATCTATGCAAAACTAAAGTAACTCTAGGATGATCAATCGGTCCTAGACGTTGAGTAAAACACTCTAATGGGAATACATCAGATAGTATTTCACTTCTCTAAGTAACAGACCAAAAGTTAGTCTTATTACCTTAAAATATGACATGGGCTAAAAGTGAGAGTGAAAAATCCATGCGAGATGATGAAAGCAATGTTAGGGATGTCTAAATGCTAACAGCAGCCTTTGAATATAAGAATGTTTTTCCACAAAAAGGTTAACTCGCTCCATTTATAGTCCAAATACCTATTGGTCTCCAGGTCCCTATGTGCAAATGGTTTTCACAAAAGCCACCATTAAATGGTCTGATCAAAATTATTTCATACCCAAATGATTATCTGCCCCGCAGAGTCCGAGCAAGCTTCAGGCTTGCTACAGCCGTGCTCACGGGGAGGACCTCACTTGAAACCTGACCGAAGAGAGATGCAGGGACGGGCCACCCAACGCAGATCCTGGTTTCCCAACTGCACCCTCCTCCAGAGGGACCCGGGCTCCTTGAAGAAGTGACTGATTCCAGGGGTACAGCAAGAAAAAGGCAAGAGGAGCCTGGAACCTGTGGACGTACCACAACAGAAGAAAGCGCTTGAGAAAGGACAGAAACCTGTCAGAGGACATTGGGGCCAATCCAAAGGAACATCCGATGGCCAAAGCTAGAGCGATTTGAGCAACAAAATTCATATTATAGCAACAGATTAGAACCGTTAGAATAAAATAACTATCCACAAGTCCACACTGGTGCATGTATGAGAGAAGAGCTCTTCCTTATGAAGAATGAATAAATAAATGTATAAGAGATGAAGGCAATACCAAATGACTATTAGGGCAACAGTACAGTAACAATTATTGCAGACAAGACCTACAATGGCTGCCAAAATCAGTGCAGGAAAGCTTGAGGATAACAGAGTCTTTGCACGGACTCAGAGGATCAGGCCCCAAGATATCTATTCATTAAAAAGAAACTACTTTGTTCCTTACAACAGCAGCCTTATAGGGGAGAAACCCCGGAGATACTACTGGAATCACGGAATCAACAGGAGCTTCACCACCAGTAAGAAAAAATGACATCAAGGAACCATTCATAGCCTCACAAATAAATAGGAGAAAACCTCCCAATTCAGGCAATCTCATTCAACAGAAGAACTGACTGGTACTGTTCAAAAGTATCAAGATGATGGAACACTAGGGGAAAACGGTGGGAGTCTAAGGACGCAGAACAACTCAGTCCCATGTGGATTCTGCCCTGGATCCTAGAACAGAAAAAGGACATTCCTAGAAAACTGAATGGGAGGGTAGCAGGCCTAGAGCGTAGCTAGAAGGACTCTGACGATTTACATCTCCTGGTTCTCATCATGATACTCGGGTTATGTAAGAAATTCACACTGTAGGAAGCTGGCTGAAGAGGCACATGTGAACTCTGTACAATCTTTGCAACTTCCCTCTAAGTCTAAAACTATTTCAAAATAAAAAGTTCTTTAAAAATGGAGGGGAATGGAAAGCAACGAAGTTGACTCTTACTCCTCATTTCCATCTGACTTTCTTTTCTTCAGAGATGTTCACAGAAGTACCTCCTCTGCTCTACTTGGTGAACCACAGAAGAGCATAGGATGACGACGTGAGATGTGAGATGCACCCACAGAGAACAGGAGGGGGACCCTCCCCCCAAATGGGTATGTTCTGCCTTCCAGGGCTTAGCTAAGTTTTTCAGTTAGACTTGCACAAAATAAAGTCTTCACCTTCCCACGTTAGCAAATTCCCAAACTGGTCTTTCTAGGACGGTGCCAACGAAGAGAACACTGGGTGTTCACAGACTCTGTCAACAAGCGAAAGATCTTTTGGAATGACTGACAGCAAGGGGGCAGGGGTGGGGTGGAGAAGGAGAGACAGGGGAGGAGTGGGCGGGGCGGGGCTTACGCAGGCTGGAGAGAGAAAAGCCCGAGAGGCAGGTATGTACTCTCACTTGCCTCCTCGCCTAACCACCGAGAGCTGGGCTAACCACACCTTTAAGAACACAATGTTGACATGGTTCATACACGTACCTCAAAGGATTTTATTATTTACATTTTATTGAGATTATATGTTACCACATTGTACAAAGAATAAGAAGGGTTAGACATATCCCCATTTTCACCTTTCTTTCTTTTTTCTTTTTTTTTAAGATTTTATTTATTTATTTATTTATTTGACACAGAGAGAGAGCACAAGTAGGCAGAGCAGCAGAAGGAGAGGGAGAAGCAGGCTCTCCACTGAGCAGGGAGCCCGATGTGGGGCTCGATCCCAGGAGCCTGGGATCATGACCTGAGCCGAAGGCAGCCGCTTAACTGACTGAGCCACCCTGGTGCCCCACTTTTCACATTTCTTTTGAAGCAATTAGGTACTTACTGTGAGTTCTAAGATAAGAGTAGGTAGCATCTTTGCCTGTAATAAACCCTTAAAACAAAACAAAAACATTGTCCACCAAAATATATTATATGCCTACTTTTTGCCTCAGCAATTTTACTTACAGGACATTCCCTTCAAGACATAGTCACACAAGTATGGATCAGTACTCACACAAGACAGTTAACTGTCGCTTGTTTATTAAAACAAAAAACCTAAAAGCACACCAAATACTCATTAAAAGAACGCTCTGAGAGTACATTGTACAACAGGATACTCTGAGGCAATTTAAAGGATTAATGTAAATCTAGATGTACTGACCTAGAAAGATACTCAAATCTAGACTTCAGTTAAAACATAGACAAGTATATTAAGAGCCTACCCAAAGGAAGGTGTTTACTTGCATGTAAACGTCTAGAAAATACACAGAAGGATGTACATCAAACTTAAAGGAATATATGGTGGAAGGGACGCCTGCCTTTGGCTCAGGACTTGATCCCCATGGGATGGAGTTCCTCATCGGGCTCCCGGCTAAGCTTCTCCCTCTGCCTGCCACGCCCCCTGCTTGTGCTCTCTCTAACAAATAAATAAATAAAATCTTAAAAAAACAAAACAAAACAAACAAACAAAAAACCCTGGAATATATGAAGGGATCATGGGGTTCTTATGTCCTTTTTTTAAAACAGGCTGCACACCCAGAGTGGAGCCCAAAGTGAGGCTTGAACTCACAACCCTGAGAAGGTCTAAGCTGAGATCAAGAGTAGGAGATGAAGAGTTACCTAGGCTCCTCATCTTAAGTCATTAAAAAAAAAAAACAAAAAAAAGAAGAGATGATTTTTTTTAACTTTAATTTTTTTTTTAAATGAAAATAACACACAGGCAGTTGTGTTTCTGTACTCCAGGAACAATCGGAAATCAAGGAGACAGATTCATCTACAACTGCCTCCAAAGAACAAAATATTCAACAGTAAATTTAATGGAGGTAAAATACTTGTATGCTGAAACTAAAAATCGATGCTGAAATAAGCTAAGACACACGTAAATATACAGCAGGACCTCATGCTTTTGTGAACTGGAAAACTTAGTATTGTAAGGATAGCAACACTGCCCTCTACAGAATCAGTACAAGCCCTAGAAACAGCTTTCTTTTTTTTCCCAGAAATAGAAAAACTGATCCTTAAATTCATATGGAAATGCAAGGGGCTCTGAATAGCCAGAGCATATGGCAAAAGAAGAACAGAGTTGGAAATTCACATTTCCCTATTTCAAAACTTACTATAAAGCTACGATTATCAAAACGGAGTAAACTGACACAAGGACAGACATACAGACTAATGGGGAAAAAAAACTAAGGGTCAAAAATAAATCCTCAAAAAAAAAAAAAAAAAAAACCCACAAAACTAAATCCTCACATATATGACCAATTGATTATTTTAAAGGGTGCAAAGACCCTTCAATAAATGGGACAACCAGATACCCACATACAAAAGAATTAACTTGGACTCTGACCTCATACCTTACAAAAAATTACATCAAAATGGATTAATATGCTAAACATAAGAGAGAAAAACACAAAATTCCTGGAAGGAAACATAGGAAAAAATCTTCTTGACTTTGGATTAGGCAGCAATATTTAGATAGGACATCAAAAGCATGAGCAACAGAAGAAAAAAACAAAATCACTTGGACTTCATAAAAATAAAAAATTTCCGTATGTCAAAGGAAATTACCAAGAGAGTGAAAAGATAAGAATGGGAGAAAATATTTGCAAATCATATACCTGACAAGAGTTTAGGATCCAGAAGATATAAAGAACTCTTACAACTCAACAATAAAAAGGCAACCCAATTTATTTTTTAAAAGAAGACCCAATTTTAAAATGGTCAAAGAGGGTGCCCGGATGGCTCAGTCAGTTAAACGTCCGACTCTTGATATTAGCTCAGGTCATGATCTCAGGGTCCTGGCATCGAGTCCCACATCGGGCCCCCTGTCCAGTGGGGAGTCTGCTTCTCCCCCTGCCTCTGCTCCTCCCCGGCTTGTGTTCGCTCTCTCTCAAGTAAATAAATAAAATCTCTAAAAAATAAAAAACCAAAAATAGACAAATTTTAGAATTGATATTTCTCCAGAGAAGATACACATATGGCCAGTAAGCACATGAAAAGATGATCGATATCATTTGTCACTAGAGACACGCAAATCGAAACCACAATCGAGTACTACTTCATAGTCACAAGGATGCTACAATAAAGAATAAAAAAGGAAAAACACGTGTTGGTAAGGATGTGGAGAAACTGGAACTTTTCATGGGAATAAATGGTACAAGTCTGGGGAAAACAGTTTGACAGTGTCTCAAAAAAGTTAAATAGAATTAGCATACGACTCAGCCATTACACCTCTAGATATATACTTAAAAGAACTGAAAACAGGGACCCAAATACTTATGTTTATAGCAGTGTTACTCAAAATAATCAGCAGGTGGTAAAAATCCCAGATGTCCGTCTACAGATAAATAAATTTAAAAACTATAGCATACCCGGCAGTCGAGTCGTTGCCCGGGGAGAGGCGGTCGTGCAGCCCGACGCTCCGCCCGCCCGCAGCATGGCCCACAAGCAGATCTACTACTTGGACAAGTACTTCGACGAGCACTACGAGTACCGGCATGTCATGTTACCCAGAGAACTTTCCAAACAAGTCCTGAAAACCCATCTGATGTCGGAAGAGGAGTGGAGGAGACTTGGCGTCCAACAGAGTCTAGGCTGGGTTCACTACATGATTCACGAGCCAGAACCACATATTCTTCTCTTTCGACGACCTCTTCCAAAAGAGCAACAAAAATGAAGTCTACCTGGGGATTGTCAATTAAGTCTTTTTCAAATTTAATGTATATGTGTATATAAGGGTAGTATTCAGTGAATACTTGAAAAATGTACAAATTGTTGATCCATACCTGTGCATGAGCTGTATTCTTCACAGCAACAGAGCTCAGTTAAATGCAATGGCAAGTAGGTTACTAGAAGGTGTTTAAGATAAAATTTCTAGTTGGTTTTTCTCTTTAATGTAAGTGCCTGTTTGACTTGACCTGTTACTTTTGTTAAATAAAGTTTGTATGTTGAAAAAAAAAAAAAAAACAACTATAGCATACCCATACAACAGAATACTATTCAGTCGTAAGCCACAGCACGGGTGAGCCCTGAAAACATGCTAAGAAGAAGGCGAACAAAAAATATTGCATATTACACGATTGCATTTATAGGACAGATCCCGAATCAGTAAATTCAGAGAGACAGCAAGCAGATGAATGGTTGCCGGAGGCTGAGGGAGGAGGGAATAAGGAGCTACTGCTTCACGGTACAGGGTTTCCTTTCAGGGTAATAAAAATGTTTAAACTAGACAGAAGGGGCCGCTATGCAACACTGTCATGTGCTGAATGCCACTGAAATGTTCGTTTTTAAATTATTCACTTCTACGCATATGAATTTCATGTCATTGAAAACAAATACTACTGAAAAAAAATAATACACGAGAAGAGCAAAACAGTAATTCCCCATGAGTCACGTTCTGCTGGAGCAGTAAGATGGTGGTACCAGTGCAGAAGGGCGCCTTCTGCATCCAGATACCTCCCTGGGGAGCAGTCTGGATGGATAAAGGACTGTCACCAGGGAAAATGACACATACTTAAAACCAGTGACTGTTCATAAGCACTGGCTCTGGGGGCTGCCTGAGAAACAGTCCAGAATGAGGGCTGAGAGGTCACACAGCCCTTTCTCCAAACTTCATCTACAGCGATGGACACCTCAAGGCGTCCCACACCTTCCTCTATAGGTGCAGAAAGAGAACAACGGGCACTCCACCACCCACACAAGGACCCGGGGCAGGGACCTGGGAACGATCCACTGATCTGGGATGAAAGTGGTTTGTTACCATTTTACCAATCTCTAGAAATTAACATCTCCCCATTCCCTCAGCACGATCCTCTGGGGGGTCATCTATCAGGAAACACCTCCTCAGCAGCAACAGGATGGCTGTGTACTTGACTCTCCGAGTCTTGTTCTTTTTTTGTGGTGGTGGAGTTTAGCGGGGAGGGAACAGGGGTGCTCCTGCCAAAGCACGAAGTCTCCCCTGCCGGGTGCTTGCATGGCAAGAGAAATTCACACCAGAAAAAGCACTGTCCTTTTAGCCACTCATTTTCTGGGTCCTATAAATTAAGTCTTCGTTAAATTACTCCTTCTCTCAACAGGTACCAACAAATGCATTTTAATTTAAGCTGTCTGCTTTGGCCATCTCCACGGGGCTATCGGGAAACGAGAACTTCAGCTCAAACGGCAGCCTTTCAAAACTCCTTAAAATCGAAATGCTTCTCGGATAAGAAAGAATGACAACTTCAAGTTCTGTATCTTCACTTGTTAATTCTCTTGATGAGAACAAGCAGGTCATCGATACAAAGTAGCAAAATCAAAAGAATTTCTGGGATAAGAGTAACAGGGATCTCGACTCTCCCTATTTTCATGTTTAATTGTCCACATTCGTCCTCATTTCAAGTGTCACTATTACATATTCCTAATGCTATTTTAAAAACTCTAGACACTAACAGTTGAAACCCCATTCAATATTTTTAAATACTGAAAAATATCTACACTTGTTGATCTCAGTATAAGAAATAAAGAAAAAAAAGGCTCGTGAATTCTCCACTTCATTGCACTGGATCTCAAGACATTTTATAAAATATAAACCAGCTTAAGCTCATTAGCAATTTGAGATTTTACAGTGTTTCTGCTTCCCTTCAATCCTTGGCAGGGCTGGTTTCCATCACTTTCTGAAGAGTTCTTAAAATGAGAACCCTCTGTTAAGGTTTAGATTTAGAGACTTACAAAGTCAAAAAGAAATCATAACTCCTGCACTTTTAATCATCCATCCTCCTGGTCGATGATTTACCCCGTACTTCCCACCAGGAAATGAAGAAAGTTTTGAGAAACGAGTTATTCCCAATGTAAATCTCCAGTCAGCCTCTGTCAATCATGTTAGCCTTTCCCCCGGGGTAGCCTTTCTCCACCTCTTGCCTGAAAACTACACTACTATTTAATTGCTTTGTGACTTCACATTTTATTAAGAGGCAGAAAAAACATAAAGAGCTAAAACAAGGAGATAAGCCCATGGCCATAAATTGTTCCTTTAAGCAATGAAACTTGCTGCTCTGGCACAGTAAGGTGGGCATTGTGAAAATGCCCTGACAAGGCCCATTCTGCAGGAGTCCTGGGTCCCCATCACTTACAGAAACCCCTCCGGGTCTCTGTAGTGTGGCGCCATAGATCAGAACCCGGGGCCGGTCAGCCACCCTCTTCCACTGCCAGCGTGAAGGGCACAGCCCGTGACTCACTGTGCTCTCTGACCCAGCCCACCCTGTAGTGTCTTCTACTCTCATGAGCCACCCCCGCCCCCGCCAAAAAAAAAGAGGCAAAAGAGAATGAGTGGAGAAAAATTCTATCCCCAGACAGCACCCCAACGTATGAGCCTCCCCAGAAATCAGCCCACGTGGTCTCTAACCCAGGGAAAACATCTTCGCTGAAGGCTACCCTCATCAACGGAGAGGAGGATCCCCTTTCCCACCCCGCTGGCTTCCCTTCTGAGCCCCTATTTCTTCCTTTGCCTCAGAACGGAAACCCTTATCAGATTATACCACATTCCTGAGTGTGCCCGAGCCCCTGCCCTCTGGAAGATTACACCCAGTGACTCAGGCAAGCCAAGCAGGACTTGGGATTTCAACTGCCCTGGGAAAAGATCAATTAGTAACTTCTCTAGCATGCTGCCAGCTAGGAAACAAAGGCTTCGAGTGTTGTGAAAGCCTACTGATGTGTATAAGAAAGTGGGTTTATGACATTGTTCCGGAAAAGCATGCAAGTATTTGCAGGGGGTGGGGAGGGGAGAGAGAGAGAGAGAGAGAGTGAGAATGTGCGTGGTGCACGCGTGTGTGTAGTGTGTGTGTGTGCGTGCTGCATACATACATGCATATGTAAAAATCTAAGCATAAAAAAGCCTGGCAGCACAGATAATAAACTTAGAAGTGGTTATATGAAGGTCTGATCCAGAAGGTGAAATCCAAGTCAGGTGTTATTTTTCTGTGCACGTGTTTTCTGACAATGGGTAGGTCTCGATTTTATCGTTAATTTTAACGACAAAAGGTAAAATCTGGAAAAGAATGGTGACCAGTCTTTCCAAACCAAAAATCAGAACACATGATCTACACCGAGGCATATTCGTCTCTCCTCTAAATGCAAGAGGCAGTTAAGGAAAAGTAATTTAGTCAGTGGAATGTGGAAGTTTCAAGATTTCATTAAGTTTTTAAGAAACAGAACACAGAATATCTAAAACAGGATTGCCTAAAATATCCAGCTGGTTTAGCAGCATTCGATATTGAAAAAATGCAGCAAGTACTTAAGTTGGTTAACATCATGTCTTCCTTCAAGCCATGGGAAGTGACCCCAGGAGCATTCCCTCCTGGTCCTGGGCCAGCAGGCTCATGAGCAATTTGGCTGAAGTCAACGAACAGTTCCTGCACTTACTTTTTGCAAAAGGACTACCCAAGGAATGATGAACAAAGAAACAAGAAACAACAACAGAGTCCCGAAGGAATTTGGGTTGGAGCACTCTTAAAAAAAAACAAAAACAAAAACAAAAACAGCAGACAACAATTGCAATTGGCTACTTCATGTCTTCACGTGCAGAAAAATTAATTTGCATTTGTATTTCAAACTGTACTTCAAATTCAGTTTTACACAGAGGAAATATTTAAAACCATGAAATATAACCATAAAACAGCAATAACACAACATAGGAGAATGCCTACGCAGGCTGTGGTTGGACATGCGGATACTCATTCGTTCTTTCTACAGATGTTGCAGAACGCCAGAAACCGAGCTGCGAACACCACAGACTCAGCCTGTTCCCAGGGAGCCACAGGCTAGCGAAGAGAACAGGACAAAGTCAATCAACGCAAAGTGACTGCATACTGGTAAGTCTCAAAGGGGATAAAAAGGGCTTATGGGATGGAGAATGCCAGAGGGAATGACCGAGCCTGGACACGAGAGCACTCTCTGAGAACCGGAAAACGACAAGGACACAGAACCACTGACATGCACTTCTGTGCCAGGGGTCGATGTCTAAGATCTTTGCATAAATCGACCCACTTAGGCCTCCCAGCAGGTCTGAGATAAGTAAGGACTATTATGATGACGATGGTGATGTTCCAGGGGTCCAAGGGCACGGAGATGGGGAACGGGAAAGTCAGAGGGACCCAAGCAGCCTGCTCTGGGGTTCTCGCTCGGGAACTGCATCTCTGAACAAGACAGAGTCGAGCACGAGCGTGTGAGCACAAGCGTGAGTGCAGGCGGCTCTGTGCACACGCGTGTGTGTGTTCACAAACAAAGGAAGAGCTCCTGCGGAATCCTGGGGGGCAGGAAGATGTTGCACGATCCCTGGAACGGAAAGGAGACCAGGGGTGCCGGGACACCGTGTTGGAGAGTAACAGAGGCGAGACTGGAGACCAGGCAAAGCGGGGTCACGTCCGGGCTAGTAGAGGGGGTCACAGACAGGAGACGGTATAGCCTAAAGATGAAACAGGAAACGGTATGGTAGAAAGGGACTTCTAGAAGCATCTACGTAGTCTGAAACTTCGTAGGCCACAGGGAGGAGCCTGCCAGGACGGCCCAGGAAGGGTGCACCGGGACGGGGCGACACTTGAAAGAGGTCATTGTACTGTGCAAGGGGTGATACTTCCAGGCCTGCCTGCTTCCTAGTTAGTCTGCATGGGGACCACAGGGAAAAGATTTCACTACCAAAAATTAAATATTTGCTTCCTTTTAAAAACACCATACAGAAGTCAAAGATCATGAAAACTTGCAATAGTTTTATAATAGAAAATCTTTTATAATTAAAAACCCTCTTGCACATCAGTAACAAAAAAAAGCAAATGTCTCTCTGGAGATACGGGCAAAGGACAGGAACGGAGAATTCACAAAAGGAGAAAAATTAATGGTTCATAAATATATGACAAATGTTCACTTGTCCATAAAACTAGACAAAGGGTTTTTTTAAAATTCTATTTTAATATTAAGAAGAGTCTGGGGAAAGTATCTCTTGCATACTGTCAGTGGAATCTGTAAACTGGTTCAGATTTTTCAGGTAATAGAGATCAAAAACCTTTCCTGAATTTATATTAAAGATCATTAAAAGCAGCCTCAAAAATAGTTAGGAGCACATGTACTGACACATGTTATGGTGACAGATGGTGATAAGCACTGAGTAGTGAATCAGCTGGTCAAATCAGCCCATTGTATACTGGAGACTAATAAGAACACTGTATGTCAATCACACTTCAATAGTAAGAAAATTCATGCCGCCATGACCACTGATACGGAGAGAAGTTTACAGTATATCTAGAAAAGCAAGTTGAAGGGCGCCTGGGTGGCTCAGTCGGGGAGCGTCAGACCCCTGACTGCAGCTCTGATCATGATCTCGGGGTTGTGGGACCGACCCCTGTATCGGGATCTATACTCAGTGCAGAATCTGCTTGGGATTCTCTCTCTCCCTCTGCCCCTTCCACTGCTCTCTCTTTCTCTCTCTCTAAAATAAATATATAAATCTTAAAAAAAAAAAAAAAAAAGAAAGAAAGAAAGCCAAGTTACATTTTTATATTTGAAAATCTTATTTTATATTTAAAAATCATATACATACAGTAAAGCTTCTGGAAGAACATTAACAGTGGGTATTTAGTGGTGGTAGGATTATGCACGTTAAATACATCTTTTTTGGGGCGCCTGGGTGGTTCAGTGAGTTAAGCTTCTGCCTTTGGTTCAGGTCATGATCCCAGGGTCCTGGGATCGAGCCTCACATCAGGCACATCTCTCTGCTGAGCAGAGAGCCTGCTTCCCCCTCTCTACCTGTCTGCCTACTTCTGCCTACTTGTGATTTCTCTCTCTCTGTCAAAGAAATAAATACATAATCTTAAAAAAAAAAAAAGGTCTTTTTTGTCTACTTATCTTTTATTTTTCTACAGCCAATATACACTGCTTATGACAGTAAGCAAACTAAGCAAATAAACTATCGAGATCACCACATAAAAAGGCTAAATTGCCTAGTAGAGGGGGTCACAGACAGGAGACGGTATAGCCTAAAGATGAAACAGGAAACGGTATGGTAGAAAGGGACTTCTAGAAGCATCTACGTAGTCTGAAACTTCGTTTCACAGATTAAGAAGTCATCGACCCTCTTCCCACTTCACGTACTCTGTGCCTGATGATTAGCACAGCCCGACGAGGCTCATTAAACCACCCTGCACCGTGTGACAAGAGTGTGTAAATAGGGTCACTGCGGTTCTCAGTCTCTGAGCGACATCATCTGGGCCCTGCCTCTGGGTCAGGCCCTGCCACAAAGGTCTTTAAAGGCAGCGCCTTGGATCCCTGGTCCACTTCACACCTGGGCTACTCTGATTAGTTCCTGTTTCTCAAACCAAAAACTGCAAACCCACCGCTCTTACCCTCAACAAATACTTTCTTCTTTCCCCGTTCTGGAGTTACATTCAGGTCCTAAGTCTTGGGCGCCCTCAAATACTCCTTTGCAAGGCAAAGCATCTGAGTCTACACCCGCTGTCTCTTCCTCCCTCCTCGCTGCAAGAGAAAGCACCCTCCCCCCCCACGTCCCCCCAGCCCCAGGTTGCATCCCGCTTTGCTCCTGCCTTTTCTAGCATGTTCTAGAGCTGGGGATCAGCCCCTGTCCCTCCCTCAGCTTTCCAGTTTGACACGAAGCACCAAGAATGAGGGTTTAGCGGCAGAAAGCCTGGGTACACACCCAGCTCTGCTACCGACCACTTCCATGAGCTAAGTGAGTAGGTCACTTAATTCCGCCTCTATGAAGCAAGGTTAATGACAGCTGGTCCAGCTCCTCGTGGCTCTGTCGTGAGGATCCCGCGAAGTAAGGCGTGGGAAAGTGCTCCGTGAGCTCATAAAGCACTTTCGCATTCTACTGATTTCACACGCCTGTTCTTACTGTCTCCTCAATACCTGGGACCAGTCAGCTCCCGCTGGGGCAGGAATGGCGTATGTGTCACCTTTAGCTTCCCCACAGTGTCAACACCAACGTCACAGCTGTGTGAGCACTTCAACTCTTACCGTGAATGACAAATTTGGTAATTGTATGTCATTGCAAAAAAATACAACTTTTTTTATTAAAAATTATAGAAGCATGGACCTTTTTTTTTTTTAAGAGTATTTATTTTCAGAGAGAGAGAGAGAGCATGAGCAGGAGAGGCAGAGGGACAAAGACTCTCTGGCAGACTGTGGTCTCATCACAAAGCCTGAGGCAGACCCCGACCTCACAACCCTGAGACCTCACAACCTGAGCTGAAATCAAGATTTGGATGCTTAACCGAATGGGCCACCCAAGGGCCCCTGAGCATGGACTTCTGGAGGACAGTACTAGCCAACGGTTACCTGAGCACATACCAAGAGTCAGCTATCACCTAGCAGCCCTGTGAGAGAGGCTCAGTATTATTTCCATTTTACTGATGGGAAGACTGAGGGAGAGTAGCTCAGCTGCGATTTGAACCCAAGCATCTAGCGCTAGTGCCCAGGCTCTTCTCACCCACTGTCCTGAGACTCCTTTGTGACAAGGACTGAAGCAGAGAGAGAGAAACCAGGTAGGAGGCCGGCTCTAGAGTATGAGAGGTGGGCCACCCGGAGTCTTTTAACAAACAAACGAACTTACTCAAATTGATAACAGCCAGTGTTGCTGAGGGCTTCGGGTGATCGGGCACTTCCCTATGCTACTAGTTAGAATATAAACTGGTACGGCCTGTTGAGAAGACCATTAGCGGAGTGAATCAGAAACCGGAATGGAACATTCCCACATTCCTGCTGACTCAGCTGAGCCCCTCGGAGCAAGATGTCCTCGGGAACTAAGCGTGCATGTGCACGACAGTTGCACACAATGAGACAGGGCAGGGAAGCCAGAGTGCGTCAGTGTGAAAGTGAACAGCACACACGTAAAAAATGATGCTATAGATAAAGAGGAATAAGCATTTGTGGTTTCCCCCCCCAGGTTTTATTTATTTCTTTGAGAGAGACAGAGAGAGCGCCAGAGATGGCAAGAGAGAGCTCCAGTGGGGAGAAGCAGGAGAAGCAGACTCCCCACTGAGCAGGGAGTGGGGCTCGATCCCAGGACCCCCAGGATCATGGCCTGAGCCGAAGACAGACGCGTAACCCACTGAGCCACCCAGCGGCCCGAGGAATAAGCATCTTCTTAAGGAAAAGAGATATGCAAAATAAATAAATAAATAAATTTTTAAAAAGCCAACCTTATCTAACCGGTTCAAGTTCTGAATGGGTTCACCAGCCGTGTGAGCATGGGTAAGCCATTTCATTTCCCTGCACCTCCGTTTTCTTACGTTTAAATGAGGATAATAAAAGAGACACTTCACCAGCTTGTGAGAATTCATAAATTAATACATGTCAGGTGCTGGGGACAGAGCCCGGCCTAAAGCAAGCCTGTGGTAAATGTCACTCGCTTTGCAAATATCTAGCAAGTTGGCACGCATACCACTCACGCACAACACACCGACCCACGTCATCACAAATATTTGTAATAAAAAATATTACAAGTAACGCATCTAAATTTGAACACGGATTTTCTCTGGAAGTGGAAGGACAGACTTTTATTCCCCCTCCTTTTAAATTCTCTAGAGGTCTGAAATTCTCTTTACTCGACGAAAGCCAGCAATATATTATCACTGAAGTATCTCCATTTTTTCCAAGTGGCCTTAGTAATATCCCTTTCCGTCTATTCACTTTCCCTAACATAATCCACTCCATGCATATTGTGTTTCTGGAAATAGGGTACTTCTCCTGATTTAATCCGAGGAGTAATACGTTTTCCCCTTTATTCTTGAGAGCCAAGCAGCTAGCTCATATTTTATCCTATAAAAGTCTCTCCTGCCCTCTTACACATTTGCGGAGGAAGAGCGCTCCGCAAGGCTTATGAGAGCATTAAAGCGGGGTTGGGGGGTGGGGTGGGGACTGGATTAAGGGCTCCAAAAAGCAAAGGTCAAGGGGACAAACAGGACAACCTCGGGACAGCCATACGGAAAACGTCCACCTCACCTCAGCCAGGTCAGGCCAGAAGATGACTGTGATCAGTGTCCCGGCCCCATGGACGCTCTCCCCCGTGTGGTCCGAAGACGGAGGCAATTCAGCTGTTCATCAGGCCGTCCAGCCGGGCGACGATCGTTCTGAAAGGAAAGGAAGCTTGGTGAGGGAAATGTCGGGGAGCCATATCCTTGCCAGGCCTGGGACCTGCGGGAGAGGGGAGTCCGTTAGTGGCTGCGGAGTGGAGACATGAGACTTAAGTCCTTTCCCCGGGGTGGGGCGGGGACGGGGGGCGGAGGGTGCAGCCCAGCATGACAGAGGGCCCACGAGAGGATGCAATCGGGGGTGTCCTTTGCTCTCAGGACAAGCTTAGTGGCTCACTCCCAGGGTGCGTCCCCGTCCCTTCGAAGACGAGGGCTGGTGCCTCCTCGACGCGCGCCGTTGGCCCCCATGGCTGCTCCTGCACCAGTCGATCCGTGCAGAAGGCAGCTCGCTCACACCGTCCGTTTGGACATCTTGGTCTCCCTGTCGTTTCGGAGTCGGACCACTCCGTCAGAGAGCTGAGGCCTTTCTCAGGAAACGCGTTCCATCGATGACGTTCTCTGTGTGCGGGAGCTCTCTGGGATTCCAGCCTGGGGATGGTTTTCCAGACACCGCGCCTTGTGGGACCACTCCGGAGCCCCTTTCTCTTGCAGTGTCCCACAGCTCTCCCTCGCCTGGACCCACCAAGAGCCTCCAGATGCCGCGGCACCCCAGCTCCCCCAGCAGCAGCCTCGGGCCGGCCTCGCCCCGCAGTCACCGCCCACCCAGGCTCCCTCACAGAGCAGCCACTCCAGCCCTCCTCCTACCTGTGCCCCCTCAGCAGCCCCCACTCCCCCGGGTCTCAGTTCTCTGGACCGCGAAGTAGAGAACAGACTAAAATGGTCTCCATCCTCATTGTGCTTGGAAGTCGGAGGTCGCTGCGCTTAAATCCTGGCCCAGGCGCTCCCTGCCTTCCCACAGAGCGCAGTCTGCCACGTGTGAGATGGGAACAGGCTGTCTGCCCCCTCAGGTTGCTCTAAAGGTAAGAACTAGGAGACCATGTGCCTGGCGTATACCAGAGGCTCGAGAAATAGGAGGGCTCCCCACCCGGCCTTAGAGGGTATGTGCAGATGACTTTGCTGGTCTTTGAATTTCCAAATCTAGTGTTCTCTTACATCCAGATCCGTGGCAGTAATAACATTCTCTCCTGGCAAACATAAACTGCTCTGAGAACCGTCAGCACCTTTCATAATCTAGCTCAACTCTACCTCATCTTCCTCCAACATCCAACAAACACCTTCTCTCCTTGCCAGGCTAAGTCTTCCTAGGTTCCAAAGCACACACCCTTAGACCCTATCTGTGGACCCATCACTCCCCATGGGGGACGCGGCTTTCTTATTCCCCATCAAGGCCCCGCTGAGCCCCTGGCCCTCCCAAGGCCCAGGTTCCAGGCGATTTAACCCTCACATGGTGTCCTAACAGCCCTATCCGTTGTTTCGTGTTTATCAAGCTCGGTGGTCCAGCTGGAATGGGGCTATTCTGATTATTTTAAGTTTTTCACTTTAGTATAGATCACGTTTCAGTGTTTATAAGCCAGGTATTTGGGGGATCAGCTTTGCAAATGCTTTTTGAAATTTATATGCCTTTGTGCCTTAATGTAATAAGATTTTTTATTTTTTAATTTTATTTATTTTTTTTTAAGATTTTATTTATTAGAGACACAGGGAGAGAGGGAAGGCAAGCAGGGGGATGTGGGAGAGGGAGAAGCAGGCTTCCTGCTGAGCAGGGAGCCCGATGCGGGGCTCGACCCCAGGATCCCGGGATCATGACCTGAGCTGAAGGCAGACGCTTAACAACTGAGTCACCTGTGCCCCAAGATTTTTTTTTTAATTAATGCCACTATTTTCATTTGCCCGGAGTCTCACCCGGGAGCTTATTCTGACAGCAATGAGGAAACCATACACAGAAAACCCAGTGGCCTCCTCACGGAGCCAGGAGAAGAGTTCTAAGCACATCCAGCACCTACAGATTTTGTGTCAGGGCACACGCTGAGAAGCCAGCTTGTGATCAAACCCTCTGCATCAATAGGGGGACTCACAGGAGAGAAAGGGGACTGGCTGTCACTGTTTACCTCAAGAAAGGCGGTGGCTGTGATTTCAGGGCTACATGAAGGTTCTAAGGGGGATGACAGGAGAAAGAGTGACAGAGAAAGAACCACCTTGGAAGGAGACACAGAGGGGACACGGGCAGAAGAACCGTGCGGAGGAGAGCACAAGCCCAGAGAAACAGAAGCGATGTCGAAGGCCGTGGATGGGGGACTCACCAGAGGTCCCTGAACTTACACTAGTAAGGTGGCCACTGGTGACCCCTGGGGACGATTTGCAATCGTGCTGGTACAGTACGCAAGCTGAAGGGGACTGAGCAGAAAGCAGGAGGCAATGGAGACAAGCAGAGATAAGCCACAGAGTTTGTCCTGGTCATTTTGTACCCGGAAGCTTACCTGACTTAAGCCAGTAAAAGTACCTCTCCTGTTGCTTATTCCCTTGCTCCTGGCTTCGCCACGTGCACAGAGCTCAGTCACCAAAAACAACTGACTGCAGACCCTCTCTGCCCAGCACGCCCTGGGCGTGCCTGCTTCTACTTCTCTAAGAAACCTTCCAGAACTATTCAACGGCCATATGCTGACCACTTTCAGCATCGAAATTCTATTTCCCTCTTCAGGAAAATGATAGTTATCTATTTATCAGAGAAAACAAACATACAACCCCCCCCCCCCCCGCAACCCACACACTACAATATGTCAGGTCAAAAGGAGCAAAAGTCCAAGTTCAGGTGAGATTCGAGAGGACGACCTCGAGGTGACTTGCATAATTTATGCTAACCTGTCAAAAAGAGAACTTTAAACAGTTTTGTCTTCCTTCAAAATAGGGCTTTAAGCTTAGAGCCATCAGACAGGTACCTCTGAAACTAAGAATACGATGTATGTTCATTAATTGAATTGTGAAATTAACTGAATTGGATTTAAATGTAAAAAAAATATTTAAAGGAAAAATCAGATATGAATAAAGAAAAATATGAAAAAAGTGTTATTAGCATTTTTAGTCTTCTGCTTTGGTAGGTACTCATGACACATTTAAAAACAAAATACACAAAAGTGTCTCCTGGGACTTAAGAGACTCGGTAACAGAATTATCGCCAGCTGAGTTTCCAGTGACATTTCTTTCTCAACAGTAACTCTGGTGTCTCTGCCGGTAGCTCCCCAGGCTACCAGCTCCTGTACCGTCCCGTCCACTCTGTGCTTTAACAACCTCTCTTCTCCCTCCTCTGTCCCGTGTCTTGACCGCCGAGGAGCCGTTCTGGTCACAGGATAAATATTTCTGTTTAGGAACCAAGGCCACTTTATCAGCCCCTACAGACTTAACCCCGTGGCCGCCTACTTTCCAACATTCCAATTACCCTTCAAGGTTCTTCGGGAGGTTATACGTTGGTGATGACTGTGGTAACAGTAGACACGTGAGCCCGTGCTCTTGTTGCGGGCGGGGGGAGGCAAGGGCACTGCTGCATCAATATTTTATGTGGAGCCGATGCTGAAATCCTAGACGAGGAGGCATGCACAGGCCCTCGGTCATCTGCTGGTTGCCCAAGGCGGCAGAGTTTTCTTAATGCCGCGAGCAAGCTTTGTCACCTGCTAGAGGGTTCTCCTTGATTTGCTCCTAAATATCTCCCCCCCAACACACACACACGCACCTGAGATGTTTTTATTTTTTTGATGCCGTAACTGTGCTGTGGGCCAGGCTGCGGATGACCTAAGGGCGAAGGACGGCGGCTGATCCGCCCAAGTGTCCCCGTCGCCGGCAGCCTGGTGCGCGCAAAGTCTGAGGGCAAAAGTGCGCCGTGTGTGGGAGCCAGGTAGGGGAGCCCCCTGCAGAACTAAATCACCCCTCGCCAGAGACGGGGAGTAGGAAAAGCTCTCCGGATGCTTGTACGAATTCACGGGAGAGGCATGGAAAACGGTTAGGCACGGGAAGGCTACTCCTCTGCAATCGACAGGTTTCCCAGCGGGCTCCGGAAACAGCCCAACAACAAACGCCGTTATGCACCTGGCTTGGAGCAGGACCAGCTCCCTCCAAATCTGGAGCCGGGAGGAAGAGCAGAAGATGCCTCTGAGCGGCGACCCGACCCAGGGGACGGTGGCTCATGCCTGCAGAGGAGCTGGGCCAGCTCGAGGCCTGGCTGTTGGCTGGACGTGGACAGTCTCGACCCCAGGGCGGGAGGCGTCTCCGTGTGTCTGCCTGGCCCCGCTTCCCTCATTCCGGGGCCTGGAGGGCTCTGGCTTCCCTGCACCAGGGAGGCTGTGGTCGGAAGGAGGACGTGGCTAAGATGGTTGCAGGAGAGCTGAGGGTGAAACGTGGAGCAGCAGAGGGTCACACTCACTCGCTGGCCGTACCCCCAGACACGAGGGTCCGAGAGAACGGCAGGAGGGGGAGCCTGGACTCCTCGTGTGACAAAGTGCCGCCTCCCCAGCCTCAGTTCTGACCCAGCAGCAGCAAGGATCAGTGTGAAGAGATGACCTGGGGGCCTTCCGACGTCACGACGAAGAGCAGGAGCCTGGGACAACTCCAGCGCCGTCTGGGGAGGGCGACACCGGGGAGAGCCGCCAGCCTCACCTTTCCGCGACCACCAGCGACGCAGAGTCAGAGGAGCACAGCATTTCTTCACCCCGAGTCTGTGCACCAAGACTCTTCCCCAATCTGAATTCACCCCTGAGTGAGCAAACGAACCCACGATGCCGAAAGGATTAGCATCTAACAACCTACACAGATTTTCTGAGTCTTCGTTCAGATTCACCGAGTTCCATCAGGAGAGGAGAGCGGCACTCAGAGGAAAGGATGCTCTCCCAGGAGGGACTCAGGAGGCTTTTCCACCACGCGGGCATTCGCCGTGAACGTCAGCCTTGCTCGTCACCAGGGCTGTGTAAAGGGTCTGCGCCGACAGAGGCAGGTGTCACCGGAGGCATCACCCGCTCCCAGCCCCGAGGCCTCGTGGGGCGGAGTCACTTCGGGAAATCCACGATCATCCGTGACCGGACGCCCCAGTCTGCCCCAAGGTTCTTCAGGTCCAGCAGCCAGATCTTCTGGGAGCCAAAGAGGGCACCTCCCCCAGAGCGCACAACTAATGAATAAACCCACAGCAACATGTTCGTGGTATGCGTCGGGGGAGACTCCCCACAGCAACTACTCCCTTCTCTGGAATGTCCTGACCCAGCCAGAGGGTCAGAGCTGACTCGCCCATACTGCCCCCCCATATACACACATCTCACCCAGCCACGGCCTCACGGGGCCCATGAAGACGTCAGGCCCATGTGAAACAAGACGCCTCTCCCGTAGGGCTTCAAAGCAGCAGCCGGGGGCCAGAAGCAGGTGGCCCGGGAACCGACAGCGCCGGTCTGCGGGAAGGCGGCGGGGAGCTGAGAGCAGGCGAGACGACACACAGCGTCCTCCCCCGCCTCATGCTCTCTGGTTTTGATCCTAGGTCTTCTCTGAAGAGTCGGGATTCTCTTCACGATCCTGAGAAAGCCCTCCTGGAGTTGGTGTGACCCTCACAGCCAAAGACACCCAAGAGAACACCATCCTCTCCCGGTTACCGTGTTCTTAGTTTAACAACTGGGTGCCCTGGGCGAGCACTGGAGCAGACCCGAGAAGGCAGAGCCAGGCTGGGGTATGAGGGGCAGCAGGGCAGGGGGTGCCCGGTGGAGTCCATGCTCTGAACTCGGAACACATCTCCACATCTGGGCCTCTTGTCCCCCATTTCAGCATGCCTGACCGCCAAATTATACCTCACCGAATCCTGTTTTTCTAGGCTTGCATGGTGAATAGCCTGCTTTAGCTGATATTTTACATATATATATATATATAAATATATATGTATCAATGTAGTCCATTCCTGTTTCCACCTGCTGATATTCTATTAAATCAAGATATGAAGGTAAAAGGGCGTCTGGGTGGCTTAGTCATTAAGCCTCTGCCTTTGGCTCGGGTCATGATCCCAGGGTCCTGGGATCGAGCCCTGCCTCAGGCTCCCTGATCCGTGAGGAGACTGCTTCTTTCTCTGCCTGCTGCTCCTCCTGCTTGTGCTTTCTCTTTCTCTCTGACAAATAAACAAAGGAAATGTTTAAGGAAAAAAAAAAAGATATGAAGGTAAAACCCCGAGGGGGATATTTGTACTCTGCACGGTGCCACCCCGATATAGGCTTGTCATCTTCAAGATGGAATTATCAGCAGAGCTCGAGCCTGCGTTACAAGACAAGTTAAACATTGCACAGAGGTGGGATTAAATAGTTATCTAAAGTAACACGGTTTGGGGGGTTTTGTGGGCAGAAAACTGGTAGGGTCTGGAATAACTTCCCCCATAAACATCCATGTGTAATTTCTTGATACGGTGAAAGAATAGTCAACTCGGTCAAGCATATTTTCTCTTCACTTGTCATACGTGATTTTTCCTTAAAAACTTGCAATGAGGGACGCCTGGGTGGCTCAGTTGGTTGGACAACTGCCTTCATCTCAGGTCATGATCTCGGAGTCCCGGGATCGAGTCCCGCATCAGGCTCCCAGCTCCATGGGGATTCTGCTTCTGTCTCTGCCCTTCTCCTCACTCATGCTCTCTCTCCCTGTCTCTCTCTCAAATAAATAAATAAAATCTTAAAAAAAAAAAACAAAAAAAACCTTGCAATGATCTTGTAACAAGGTATAAAGCTAGCTGTTTGTGTATGTATATAGCTTTTTATAAAAATCAACAGTCCAATACATTCTTAAACTGCAATACTGTCCAGGAGAGCAAAATTAAAAGATATTCAATTTTTAAATTTTACACAGAGGGCTCAAGGAAAGAAAAGCTTTTCTCTTTTAGGATTAATCAGTAGGAGAATAGTTAACTGACCATGTAAACTATACTATTAATACACACAACTTTTTTACCATCTGTGGTTTGGCAAAGGGTGGGAAATAAAAAAAAAGAAGTTACACTTGAGAAACTGCACAGGGAATAAGGAGCATCTGTCATCCAAAATACACTTCCTTTCTTTGTATCTAAATTTTATATAAAGGAGGAAGAACATTTCCAACTTCAAGCAAAGCAAACAAAAGGTGAATGAAGGCTTGTACGTGTGTGAGACCAGATCAGAAAGTGCTTTCCCTCCGATGGGCTTACCGCTCGGCTCAGTCCTGCCCTTCAAACCAGGAGCCCCGGGATAGAACGTTTCATACTCTCCAGGATTCCGACCCTCTTTCAGCTCTCCGTGGAGCAGGTGACCACATCTGAGGGTGACCGGGGGCAAGGTGGCAGGAAGTCCCTCGCTAGACCCTGAGGCCTTGAGGAAAGGTGTGCAAGCAGGTAACGACCCACTACCAGCACCCGGGCAGGGGTTCCGTACAGTGCCACTCTGAGCTGCGGTGCGCTCTTATCCCCAAAGTCTAGATGCCAAACATCTTTACTTTCCCAGAAAATCAGAGCAAAATGTACCATTAAAAACAAAACAAAACAAAAAAATGAAACAGGAGCACCTGGGTGGCTTGGTCGGTTAGGCGGCCGATTCTTGATTTGGGCTCAGGTCCCGATCTCGGGGATGCTGAGATCGAGCCCTACATTGGGCTCTGCGTTCAGTGGTGAGACAGCTTCAGGATTCTCCCTCTCCCTCTGCACCAACCCCACTCTCTCTCTCTCTCTCTCTCTCAAATAAATCTTAAAAACAAACAAACAAAGACAACCAAGCACCTAAAACTAGCAGTTTTCAAATCTAAGTGTAACTCCGAATCCAAAGCATTAATCTATTAAAGCACAGATGGCCGGTTCCCACCTGAGTGTCCGAGTCACCAGGTCTGGGGTGAGGCCTGAGAATGTCCATTTCCAACAAGTTCCCAGGGGACATGCGTTGCTGCCGCAGGCAGGGCTGGTGGTGGTGTTGGGGGACGGGGTGGGGTAGGGGGTGCGGGCACCACATCTTGAGAACTACTGTCTTAAACAGAAGCAGACAAAGGGCGTGCACGAGCTCTACAGGACAGGGTACGAGCTTGGTGTGGACGACAGGGACAGCTGTTCACCACGCCCCTCCCGTCAGGAGCAGGAAGTCAACCACTTTACGAGCCCTGCTCCCCTCTCCGGCATGTCTGTCCTAGAACTCCTGCTCCAGGGAGAGGCACCGAGCTCAGCAGGAGGGCCCCACATCTCAAGCACAAACCCCATGTCCTGTGACCCTGTGAGCTGGGGCGCAGCCCCCAACATGAAAGAATGTAGCAGCAACGCCCGGTGCTCACCCATCAGAGAACCAAAGCTAATGGCCAATGTCACTCCTGAGAGTGAGACTCCAACCGGAATACGACGAAGCAGCCACGAGGCCCGAGGGGTACAGTAAGGGCACAGCCCGACAGGAGAGAGGCTGGGGGAAAGGCACCTGCTGGAGAGATGCAAGCACACAGCAGCTCCCCTTCTTCTGCCTCCTGACCTGTCCTCTCCCTGCACCTTGAAAAGTCAGGTTGGGGGAGGGGGGCTGTGGGGGCCATCTGTGCCAAGGAGGCTGCCCCCTGCTCCCCAGCCTCTCTCCCCTCAGACCCCCGCGGGTCTGATCACCCTGGCGACTCTGAGCATTGAGAACAACACCCACAGGTCCCAAAGCCGTGCTTCTCAAACTGGCACCTGCGTCACAAGCACGCAAAGGGCTCTGAAAACACAAACTGCCGGGCTCTGACCTCCGGGTGCAGTTCCGCAGATCCGGGGTAAAGCCGACAATTTAGATTTCTAACAAGCTCTCAGATGATGCCGATGGCCCAAGGACCACACTCAGAGCCACCTGTTGGGCTATTCCTTGCTATTAATGAGTACACTATCTCCTTTAATTAGTTTATTACATGAAAGAGAGTATGAACATGGCTTTTGTCACCAACCTTGCGACTGACCTCAGACAGTACAGCACTTTCTGTGCTTTAATTCTCCACCCGTAAACTGAGAACACCTACCTCCCAAATACTGTTGACCTGATGAAAGGTTATTACTGAGTAATTTAAAAGACGTCCCCCACTACCAGCTGCTGCCTTGTCTTTTAGAATATTGCTGACTGCCTCGATAGAAATAATTTATAACATTTAAGACAAATACCCATACCCCTCCTCCACCACACAAGATTGGAGAAATCCTTCTCTTTTAAAAAAGACAAAGTCTAGCCAATGTGAGCCTTCCCCAAATGCAGAAAAATTGAAGATACTTTTGATTATTCCTCATGGAAAGAGATATTACTTCAGTCAAGTTCCATGTTAGGTGTAACGACCAAGCAAACACACACAGGTTTCAATTTGAAATATACATACTTTTTTTTTTATTTTTTTAAAGAGTGTGTACTTTCGACAAAGAATTACAAAATGCAATGGCTTCTTCCCAGTTGAGAACACAGGGCTGTACAGTTGCCCATTTCAATATTAACAATCAGGTAAATGCCAGATTTCAATCTTGGGAAGTAAGAGCAGGGATCCAGGCTTATTTCCCCAGAGTGCCCCAGTCAACTAGGTCAGGCAGCAAAGTTCGCCAAGGAAATGCTCTCAACCTCATTAATTATCAGAGCCCAGGCTCTGGCATTTCAAGACAGAGAGCTGGCGCCCTGCCCAGTCACCCTCCTCCCGTTCCTCAGCCTTTATGGAATATTACAAGCACAGACCTCCTGTCACCTTTCCCAGGAGGAGAGTGGGGCTGAAGTGGGCCTTTCAAATATTTGCAGTCCAGGGGCCAAGTGAGTCCATGCTAGTGATGATCAGTGAGTTCTAATGGGACAATACAACTCCCTCCAGGACAAAGACAGAGCCAGGTTAGACTTGCAAGCATCCTGGGGACACAGAGCACAGGTGGATGGGCAAAGCCAGCCGCTAGCTTCCTTGCTCTCGGCCTCTAATGAAAGCCACCAGCAATTACAAGAATGAGAAGTGTGCTGTTCATCGACAGTTAACCCCATCTAATACTAAACATTCGCAAAGTGTGTATGTATCTCCTTTACCGTGTAAGGTAGGGAGCCTGGGCTCCCTCCGTCAGTCATTCTTACCCCAAGGGGGTAACTCTTCAGTCTTTTCACTCAGGATGTCTAGAGCAAACATCAATCCATCTCAACGGAGAGCAGTGACTTATGAGAGAGAAGACAAGAACACAAGAACACAATGGGGGGAAGAAAAGTTCCTTCAATAAACAACGGGGGGGAAATTGGACAGCCACAGGCACAAGAATGAAACTGGACCTCTCATACACACACACACAAAATCAACTCAAAATAGATAAGGCATCTGAACATAAGACCTGCGACCACAGAACTCCTGAGGTCAGTCAGCTGATGATTTTTTTTTTTTAATATGACACCAAAAGCAAAAGAAACAAAAGCAAAAATAAAACAAGTGGGACTAAATGGAACTAAAAACCTTCTCCACAACAAAGAAGATCATCAATAAAATGAAAGGGCAACTTTCTGAATGGGACCTAATAAGGGTTAATATCTAAATTATATAAAGAATGTATACAGCTCAGGGCACCCAGTTGGCTCACTTGGTAGAGCATGCGACACCTGATTTCAGGGTTGTGAGTTCAAGCCCATTGTTGGGTGTGGAGAGTACTTAAAAAAAAAAAAAAAAAAAAAGAAAGGAAGGAAGAAAGAAAATCTTAAAAAAAAAAAAAGAACTCATGCAACTTAATAGCAAACAAAACAAACCAATAAATAGCAATACCATAAACCAATTAAAAAATGAGCAGAGGATCTGGATACTTTTCCAGAGATAGAGATGGATAACAGATACATGAAAAAGATGCTCTATAACATCAATCATCAGTGAAATGCAGATCCAAACCACAATGAGATGTTACCTCGCACTTGTTAGAGTGGCTAATACCAAAGACAAGAGGAGGAGTCGGGCACCTGGCTGGCTCAGTTGGTGGAACGTGTGGGTCTTGATCTCAGGGTCATGAGTTTGAACCCCAACTGGGTGTAGCTAACACTTAATTTAAAAAAAAAAAGATAAGAAGTAGCAAGTGCTGGTGAGGATATGGAGAAAAAGGGACCCTGTATGCAAGGTTGGCAGGCATGAAACGTGGTGCAGCCACTCTAGAAAACAGTAAGAAGCTTCCTCGAATAATTAAAAGTAGAGCTACCATATGACCGAGCAAACTCGAGTTCTGGATATGTAGGTGAAGAAAATGAAAACCCTACTTTGAAAAGCTATCCGCATCCCCATTTCACTGCAGCATTATTGACAAGAGTCATGATTTGAAAACAGCCTAAGGGTCCTTAATGGATGTGGATAAGCAAAATGTGGCATATATTTTGCCACATATAAATGTGGCAGCGAAACATTGCTCAGCCATAAAGGAGAACCGGATCGTGCCACCCGTGACAACACAGATGGACCTAGAGGGTGCAAGTGACATTAAGTCAGACAGAGAAAGACAAATAGCATATGATCTCTCTTATATGTAGGACCTAAACCACCAAAAAAAAGGCAAAACCAAGCTCACAGATGGAGAACAGGCTGGCAGTTCCAAGGGTGGGGGTGGGGGAAGGGGATAGGCAAACTGATCATTGTTGTTTAAATAAAAATTTTCATTTAATTGCTGCTTGACATGTAGGTCTTTTTTAAATTCATTATACAAAGATTTTTTTCAACATTTCTTTCAATAAGTTCCAGTTAGTTAAGATAAATATGTCCTCTTAAAAAGCATAAATATATTTTTAATCACTGTTTATTATATATACAAGCTAGAGACATCTAAGTCTACGAAAAACTGAGGTTCTAATTCCAAGTCATTTGCAACTGAAATGACTGAAAAAAGGAAAACCCACAGGTCTTCCCAGCAGCTGCTGGGGTAGACCAGCAGACACACAGGCTCAACTAGCATCTCCAGGTTGTTCTGACCTTGACCCACAGGGAAACTGGGAAGAACATTTGATGACTGTAGGACTTGACTTTATGAGACAAGAAGTTAAAGGATAAAATGTGAATCTTTACCAAATACCTAAATTTTTCCTACAAACCCCTATTTCTCCTTCCCTGATTAATCTGTGCCTTTTCAAGAAAAATTATCTTTAATTTTTCTGATATATTAGGAAAAACATCTCACTCTGTGCATCTAAGTTTCTTGGCTGAGACTTGCTCCAACTGTATTTCAGCATTCATTCCAAGAAGCAGAATCGTGTGTTTCTAACTGTAAATTTACATGAGATTTTAAGTGCCTGGGGACCGGAGCAACTATCTTGGTCATTGTTTCCTTGTTTAAAAATGTACTCTGTCTTAAAGATATTTGATTGAAAAATGACGCATGGCCTATTTCCTTACCTATTAAATTGAAAAAAAAGCAATCTATCTTGTTCAACATGTGCTCTCCCTTACTAAATCTTAACAAATAATGCATTCCTAAGGCTCTGGTGCTCAGAATTTTCTTTAACGGTCTCCTACATTAGAACAAATCCACTAGAGGCACCTGGGTGGCTCAGTGGGTTAGGCCCCTGCCTTCGGCTCAGGTCATGATCTCAGGGTCCTGGGATCGAGTCCCACATTGGGCTCTCTCCTCAGCGGGGGGCCTGCTTCCTCCTCCTCCTCTCTCTCTCTCTGCCTGCCTCTCTGCCTACTTGTGATCTGTCAAATAAATAAATAAAATCTTTTAAAAAAAAAATAAAAAGAACAAATCCACTAACATCTACCACCAAAAGAACACTATGTAACTTCTGCATTACCAACCTCCAGCAATGGTCAACGGTCCCCTCCAGGGAAACTTTTCTCTGCCTCTGACATGTACATAACTGTATCCAGTACCACTGTTTGTCTTGGTAACAATGCTTTTCTTGTAGAGAAGACACATGACACCACCTTTGCACACTAACACCCCACAGAAGGAGATGCTCCTGGATGGAGCCCCACAGCTGGGTGGAAGAGCACTGAGATCACCCCCACTGAGACAGACGCTCACATCCCACCATGTGGTGGACAATGGTCCCATTTAAAAGAAATAAATTGGGGGCGCCTGGGTAGCTCAGTGGGTTAAAGCCTCTGCTTTCGGCTTAGGTCATGGTCCCAGGTTCCTGGGATGGAGTCCTGCATCGGGCTCTCTGCTCAGTGGGGAGCCTGCTTCCTCCTCTCTCTCTGCCTGCCTCTCTGCCTACTTGTGATCTCTGTCTGTCAAATAAAGAAATAAAATCTTAAAAAAAATTAAAAAATTAAAAAATTTAAAAAATTTTAAAAAACAAAAGAAATAAATTGGGCAAAACACATCCAGGGTCTTTAGAGTGATTACAGTTATTCGGTATTATTTCTATATATGTTCATACACATATACACACATATATACACACACACATACACACACATACACACACACAAGTTTATAATTTCTAACCCAGTCACTTTGCTTCTAATAACACACATTAAAGAAATAAGGTTCACAACAATAGAAAAAATTAGGCACAAATACATGTATTGCCCCACTAACTACCACAATAAAATGTCAGAAATTTAAATTACTATTAAACAGTAGGGAGACACTAAACATGCGTATGAAGTCTTATGAAGAACTAAGTCAAGGAGTCTTCAATAACTTTATTAACATGAAGAGCAACGTAATTTAGTCTCCCTCAATATATCTTAAAAACTTACAAAAAGTACAAATTTTCAAATTGCTTAGTCTATGTAACTATTAGTATGTGTGACTTAGTATATGTCACTATTAATGTCAGTGAATGGAGACACTGTCCCGTGCTCAGTGTCCATAATAAAGAGGGTAAAGCAGTATGCTTCCAGATCTTATCAAAAGCTTTAAGAAAACCATTTCTGCCTTTTACAGTGATGAAAGTTCCTCTAACAGATTAACTTTCTGATCAGAACACCTCCTGGACAGGGTCTAGGTCACAGATCAGGTTTCTAGGGAGTGGAGTCTTGATTTCTGACTGTCTACACCCAGCCAGACCCACTGGGTAACAGTGTAGCCAGCCAGCAAGACTCTTGTGATCTTAAAACTGTCACCCCGGCTAGGAAAACAAGGGCATGCTAAGGACATCACATTTTCACAGTAATTAAAATACAGGGGCAGATTTTTAAAAAGAAGTCTAAGTGAGTTTTACAGAAATAACATCTTTTTCAAATGTCCATAATTTGCTATATATGTTTATACAAATACCATACATAACTTACTGTATATATTTATACCAAATAACATATATAAATATTTATCATATATAAACATATATACAAATATAACATATATAAAAATTGTTTAAATATACTAAGGAATTCAATACATTCTTAGTAGCACACCACACTCGAAGCACATCAGAGAAATACTAGGCATTTAAGCAAAAAAAAAAAAAAAAAAAAAGCCAAATACATAGAGGAAAAGAAATTATTTTCCTAAATAACCACTGCTTCAAAGAAATATAAATCCTAACATGAGACTGCTTTGACAATGACAGAAACACTTGGGCCTGGAGAAGTTGGGAAATTAACAAAACAGAAACCCTATAGGTCAAATCTTATGCATCCGGCCAAGGTGAGCACAAAGCTAAAAGCAAGCAAGTCCTGAGTAATTACAGTAAGTGAATTTCTCTGCCTCTGACATGTACATAACTGTATCCAGTACCACTGTTTGTCTTGGTAACAATGCTTTTCTTGTAGAGAAGACACATGACACCACCTTTGCAGTAAGTGAACTACACATGCAATGAGGAAAAACACCCAACTCCATTTGTTAGAAAAATTACTATGAAACACTAGAGCAACAGTGACTGCATTAAAAAAAACAAAACAAAAAAACAGAAACAATAAATCCAGGAGTTGATTTAACATTCAATAAAAGGGGTGCCTAGATGGCTCAGTTGGTTAAGCATCTGCCTTCAGCTCAGGTCATGGTCCCAGGGTCCTGGGATCCAGCCCTACATGAGGCTCCCCAGAGCCTGGTTCCCCCCCTGCTGCTCCCCCTGCTTGTGCTCTCTCACTCTCAAATAAATAAAATCTTAACAAAATAAAATAAAATCCAATAAAAAATAATAAAACCCTATTAAAGAAGTTAAGTGTGTATCTCTTCTAAGGGTACCTCAGTAAATAGTAAAGTAAATACTATTAGAAAAAAAAAAAGCACTAGGACATATTGAGGGAATTGAAAAAAGAATGATGAATAATACAGATGAAAAAGTTATGCTTTTTGAAATGGACATGACACAATGGAGGGGCAGCAGGAAGACTAGTAAACGGTGCCTTTAGCAGGTGGAAACAGCTGGGAGTCAGGTAGACTCAGGTGAGGTCTCTGCCCCAACAGCCTCCCAAGTCCTCTGTGCCCCGCAGAGGGGATGGTCCTGGACAGAGCCACACTGGGACCACCCGTACCAGCCCCAGGGGCTAGGTCAGCTGGGAAATGGGCATTCGCTCATACACTGCCCTGGGGTGGCTATTGCTCCCATAGTTAAAAGAAATCAACTAGGCAACATATATCACTGTCCTTTAAAGTGGTTACAGCTTTAAAAATAAATGTAACTTCTGACCCTGTAACTTTGCTTCTAATAATACGCCTTAAGAAAACATGTTTTAAACTCCCCCTCCCCCACGGATTAAGTAACGTAAATTCACTGCCCCACGATTATAATAGCAAATAGTTAGAAACTGAAATGACTACACAGATTTCATGTTTATGAAGATTTTATGAAGATGTGGAAATGCTTGTATTATACAATTAAGTGAAAACTGGGTATGAAGTTGATTCCACAAAAAATACATACAAGGGACTAGAAGGAAATCCAACAACGTTTCAATAATGTTTGTCCTTGGTCTCAAGACAGTCTTGGGGGCCTGATCTTTAAAACCTCTGAGGCTTAGGGGCACCTGGGTGGCTCAGTCAGGTAAATGTCCAACTCTTGATTGTGGCTCAGGTCATGATCTCAGGGTCATGGGATCGAGCCCCGGGTAGGGCTCCGTGCTCAGCAGGGAGTCTGAGATGCTCTCTCCTCCTACTCCTCTCTCTGCTCACTCACTAAAATAAAAAGAAATTAAAAAAAAAAAAACAAAAAACCCTCTGACACTTAAATGTGCCGAGAATAAGGTAGCACACGTTGACTTCATACCGGGCACCTAGTGGCTCAAAAGAAACGCAAGCACCCATCACACAGGGTCACCTTCCACACCTCCCACCGGACTGGTCTGTGATTTTAGTCAAATCGCAACTTCTGGGCTTTATTTTCCTCTCCGTATGGTGGGAATAATCGTAGTGACCGAGCCGCGGCAGGAAGGGGAGCTTAAACAAAGAATACAAAGTGGAGAACTTAGGCCTTCAATAAACGTTAGTGCTCGCCTCTCCCTCTCCTCGGAAAACAGTAAATTTTGTTCTTGCTGGCCAGTGTTGAGCCACTTAAAAAAAACAAAAATTAACTCTCAAGTCAACACCACTTGGCCACTTAAGTTCTAGAACACGTGCAACCGTCCAGACCACAGGAACGTACTCCTAAGAGGTCGGCCTCTGACGAGCCCAGGCACTGGTGCAGGTGGCCAGGGCTTCAGAAGGGGCCAACACTGCACGCGAGTTGGACAAGGAAGAGACCTGGAGGTGCTTTTCAAAAGAAAACACCCCCCTGGGTGCATAAGTAGGTTTCACGTTCCCCAGCACGTGCCTCATCCATAGGGGCCTTCCAAACTAGGACCTGCCGTCCGTGTTTTTTCCTTGTCGGCCACCATCTGTGCAGAAGAAATGAGCTGCGTTCTGCACGAGAGATCTTCAAACCCCGTCTGCACAAGGCTCAATGGGAGGGAACAGGAAACCATTTTTGCTGCTGTAAGAACAAGGGGGCAAGTTTCCGAGAGGGAGCTACTCCTGTTTTCTCCCCGCCAGCCACCAGACGGGGACGGGGGGTGGGGAAGATCTGTATCGGAATAAATGGTCCCCAGCTCTCTTTTTTATTTCAATGGCAAAAACGTGGCTGAATCTGCCTAGAGATCTCGGAAAGAACGTGGGCATGCACCTGCAAAGGAAACGAGAGGAAGTCAGACTTCGGCGTCTCTTCTAGGCCCCCGGCCACACTTGTGGAAGGCTGGGCCACGATTCCGGGCTCACTGGGCCCCTCCTCGGTGAAGCCACCCCACCCACACTCCTTGCTGCCTGTGCCATGCCTGTGCCGGGGGACTTTGTCTCCCGCTTGCCCCAGCGACCTGTGGGGGCCAGAGAAGCCGAAACCAACGCCGTTTGTCAGAGACATTCACGCGCGTTGACCCGACAAGATAAGGCAAAATGGGTAAACTGAGAGGCCGACTAAAGCATCGGAAAGCGGCACAGAGAAGGAGTGGTCAGCAGCGAGGCCATCGGCTGAAAGGGTGTTAGGAGGGGGGAGAGGAACCATGAAACCTGAGAGCTGGGTACGAGCCTAAAAGGGGAGGAGGCCAGAAGCAGGCAGGGGCCGAGTACGCAGTGTGCCCTTTTGGATATTAGCTAACGTTGACATGAAGCCATCACGGTTATCAGTACATTTAAAAACGCTGCTTTCCGTCCTTCCTCTTTTAGCACTGCTAAAATTACATATAGTTACATCACATGTGTTTTTCATGATGAGCGTAACACAGAGCCGAGCTTGGATCCGCAGTAGAGACACACACACGTCCAAGGGAGAGTTAAGTGCTGCTTTGGCGGACGTGCGCTCAAACGGTTTCGTATGAATGGGAAGTTCTGAAGAGTTTAAAGACTTCTCCCTTGACAAAGCAAGTGCACATTTTATAACACAGGGACAGCAGTGAGAAGCCAGGATGCTGAAGAACGAATAAAACAGAGTGTCCCCTCGGGAGCTCACAGGCTGTTTCCTGTTACAGATAAGAGAAAGAACAAGAACTTCTGGTGTTTGTCAGGTCTCCGACAAACATGTGTGCGGCATCTCTGAGTCCCCTGCTCGGTCTAGGTGTTGATAAGATTTCCTAGTGATCCAACAAGCTACTAGGGCTGAATTCATTTGGGTGGGTCAGAGCCCCTCATCTTTCTGGACTGTAGACTAATTTGAGATTTTTGACTTTAAAAAGGGAGAAGGAAAAAAAAAGAACTTCTTCCTAGCAAAGCACATATAAACAAAATTCTGGAGTCAGTTTCATAGACACGTCTCACCTGAAGCCCAAGGATAAGATGCTAATGTTCTAGCAACCATTTGCACCTACAGAAACATACATGTGCATATAATCATATAAGCCTAAACTGAAAGATTTTATGTTTCAACCATGCCAAGAGCTTCTGAGGTTCATTCTTTGGCTTCTCTTTTCAGTAACATCACATCAGTAGTGGCAACGAGAGAGGTCCTGTCAGAAATCAAACAGCACGTTTATTCTCAAACACAATGCATGGAGCGGACACAGACAGAGAATCACTCCGGTTTCACAATGGCTCTTCAGAGCTCTCAGTTAATGGAGTAGTCACAGTTTCAGACCCAACACAATGCACAAAGAATAGAAAGAGAGACAAAGTGGCCATATTAGGGATGTGGGTAACAGAATTATCTTCCTGGCAACAGCGACTTCAGTGCTGGCTATATATAAACAAAAAATATAAACAAAAAATTCTTCTCTATTAAAGGTCAGAAAATAAAAATAAAGTTTGACAAAACATTTTATCAGTTTGTTTGAAGCAACTTTGTGGACAGAAGTATGGTGTGCATGTTTGCTTCATCTTTTCTCTTAAGCAACCGAAGTACCTGATTCGATCTCTTCTCCATGTGCCGAGTGCTACTAGCCAGAGGGTCCACTAATGTGCAGCCTGAGACATGTCTCTCATCATTGGCTGATTTCTACCGTGGTTTGTGATAAGAACTCTGCATCACCTTCCTTATGGACTCTAAGATGGAAACAGGACACCTTTAGATAAAACCACCACCCGGTAAAAACTTCCATGACCTTTTTGAAGGTTATGTTAGACCACTGTCCAATATACAACTCCTTACCAAATGCCCTCTGCACATCTACGACTTGGGGTAATCCGGATTCTTTAACACATCCAGTTCTATCGGTAAGGTCATTTGGCAGAAAGTACCCAAAGCCTTGAAAGAAAGAAAGGAAGGAAGGAAGGAAGAAAGAGAAAAAGGACTAACTTTGAGCAAGCTATTCAATTTCTGAGAAGGTGTCCTAAGGAAATAACTTGACAAGTCCATGGCGATGGGAATATCTCAAAGATATTCATCATAACACTGGTGCTTATGATACTAAGAAATTGCAAACCACCAAAATGTCTACCAGTGAGAGATGGTTTTAATAAAGGGTGTATTCATGTAATAGGATGCTACATAGCCATTAGGAAGAATAATACAGATGGAGAAATATAAACACGAAATGATGTATATGCCGCAGTCGGTGGAAGAAAGCAAATCACTCATGAGTGTATATGAGATCTCATGTTCTTTGTGAACACACAGGGGAAAAAAAATCTTGAATTCACGGACAGAGAAGAGAAGGCTCTTATGTCTGTCTGGAAGCTTCAATTCTGAGAAGTTAGTCGGCTCTCCTTTCCACGGGTACAGCCCTTCTACTATTCCTGGTAGGACACAGTTTCTAGGCCATTTTCCTCCCTGGCTGCCCTCTTAAAATGCAGAGCTCAGAACCCAGGGCAGGCCCTCAGAGGCTGCCTGTCCAGTGCAGAAACAATGGCATGATTATCTCCTTTGTTCTGAACACTGTCATTAATGCTGCTCAAGATGGCCAACCATGTCAAGTGGCTGGCTCAAACCTTCAATCCTTTTTTTTTTTTTTTTAAGATTTTGTTTATTTATTTGACAGAGAGAGACACAGCCAGAGAGGGAACACAAGCAGAGAGAGAGGGAGAGGGAGAAGCAGGCTTCCCGCTGAGCAAGGAGCCCGATGGGGGCTTGATCCCAGGACCATGGGATCATGACCTGAACCAAAGGCAGACGCTTAACAACGGAGCCACCCAGGCACCCAAACCTTCCATCCTCTTAACAAGAGTGGCTAATGACCCAGGTCTCTCCATGCCACGGACATGCAATTGTTTTTCCTATACCAGGGATAAGGAAATTGCGTTCAGTAGAGCTTAATTGTATATTTGTTCATGCTGATTGCTTTTGACTTTTAGAAACCTTTTTCTATTCTGATTTCTGAAATCCTAACCCTGAGACAGATGCAAACGCAATCCGCCTTTATCAGAGACCGCCCTCTCAAACCAGGACACGTGTCTTTTCTTGGAAGGACTACCAAGCTATTTATCTTCTGACAACTTAAAATATTTTTATATGAAAACAAATGTGGACGAGTTAAAAAATAAAATACAAAGCAGATTTCTCTTTGGGCAAAAACATGCAACTTCAAAGACACATGATTCGCTTCCAACTTACCCAACGCTCCTGCCTGCCACTGACCCTGTACCTTTCACCCCTTCACAGCTTCCCCTAAAAAGTATAAACTCTGCTTTCCCTAAAGAGTTCCTTGATGGGAAAATGAGAATAGTAGTGGCAAGGCAGGGACGTGTAGAAAGTCAAAGAGCTAATTAACCTGCAACACACCTATGTACAGTATTATAATCAAATCTGTACTTTTCCAACTTACCCATAGAAGGATCCTAAGAAACTCAAACACTGAGTTTTATTCTGGTATCCCCTAACAATGATATTTACTCCAACTCTCTCTTCAATAACTAACTGATTCAGAAAGGAAGGAAGGGGGGGAGGGGGAAGAAAGAAAACAAAGTGACTTTAAGAAAGGCTTGTCCCTGGGAAACCCACGTTAACTCGCTGCAAACTGCTGTGCCTCTTTCCAAGCCAATCCCAAATCATCCCTTCTTCGCTCCAAGACCATTTCACACCTATTCTTTGGAAGGCACTCAACGAGAGTCCGTCGGTGAGAAAGGAAACCATGAGGAAGACAGAAAGATGACCCACAGAGGACTCCAACACAAGGAGAAAAGGCTTTGAGAAAGGAGCGTCGAGGTGGCCCAGTCAGTTAAGAGCCCAACTCTTGGTTTTGGCTCAGGGCATGATTTCAGGATTGTGAGATCAGGTCCTGTGCCGGGCTCTGTACTCAGTGGGGAGTGTGCTGGAGACTCTCTCTGCCTCTCTCTGCCCCTCCTGATTGCACTTTGGCTCTCTCTAAAATAAATAAATCCTTAAAAAAAAAAAAAGGCTTCCAGAAAGTTCCAGACCAGGAAAGCACTAGGCAGCAGGAGGGACGAGCTCTCTCTGGTAGGACCAAAGCCTCCATGAAGACGGGGCATAAAGGTAAGGATGGGGGTCACGGTAAGAGACACCAACCTGATTTTACCGGAGAATCGCCTTTAAAAGAGCTTTCTCAACCATACTTGGAAAGATCTAGCATTTCTCATTTTCTATTTCAGAAAATAAAAATCTTTTCCATTTCTAAAGAACACCTGCCTCTCTCTTCACTCTTTTTGGCCTTCCTCTTATCCTCTGAGATTGCCAGCACAAGGCTACAATCAGAAATATTAAACCTTTACACTTTCAACAGCATTTTTAAGTTTACGAAGCGTTTTCAAGTAGATTACCTCTGGCAGGAAAGCGTCCTAAGATAGGATGAACCCGGGCCTGGAGACGCAGACTCAGTGGAAGAAACTCCACATTCAGGTCACCTCCCCCAGCGTGGGCAGCCTCCCCCTGCCCTCAACATTTGTTTTGCTCTTTCCAATAAAAAAAAAATCATCATCCTTGAGTTGCCTAAGCTTAGACCAAAAAAAAAAAAATCAAAAAAAAAGAAAGAAAGAAAGAAAAGAAAGGAATAACAGTGTTGACTTATGTAATCAAAAACTTTGCACAAAAATAAATGAAATGGGTGACCAGTGCAAAAATATTTACAAGAAACTCTACGTGGCTATCTCTGATGTTTGGTGTTTAGAATAAATCTGTAAGACCGCAAGAACAGACCAGACAATTGACAAGAAGGTGACAAATCTGGGGCAAAAATCTTCAACACTTATGGGTAGACTACCCCCAAAAAAGGCTTGCAAAACTAGAGTAGATCCTTGCTGCTCACAGACTCCATATGTGCCAAGTGGCCCGCTCAGTGCACCCTCTAACCCCCAAATCACCGCTCACAGTCACTCGCGGCCATGTGCGGAGTGGTGACATCTTTGACTGACTGTAGCACACATTCCCAGCACAGGTCAAACAAGGCAACGCCCTGCCTTCTTGTTTCAGCTCTCCTGCCGTAAACAAGCATCCCTTTCACAGTCACTCAGTTCCACATTTTCTGCATTTTTGTTGATAACTGTCTTGTCTGAAGTGGCCCCCACGCAAAAGGCTACAGGGCTGTCCAGTGGTCTAAGTGCGAGGAGGCTGGGACAGGAGTTACGGGGAAACCGGGTGTTAGATGAGCTTCATTCAGGCCCCAGTTGCTGTGCTGGCAGCCAGGAGCTCAGTGTTGAAGAGTCAACAACATGTAACAAGGTATCTTTAAAATGGAAACACATATGAAAAAAGCTACACAGTAACTGCTGGCAGAAGTGTTAATGACCAAGAGCTCACAGGACCCTACCTAAACTAGTCCTTTTCAGACTAGGAGCAGCGCTTTAGTATTTATTAACTCAGTGCTCACGGCGCCCTACAGAACAGAAACGTCACACACAATAGCACCGACTGTGTAAGGATTCAGGGGGGAGGGGTTCCTCTCAATTTTTCCATATTCCTCATATTTCCTACAATGAGCAGTATTGCTATCTCTGGGTCCCCTGTGATATTTTAGAATCACCCCAAGTCCTACGTGTATTTTTTTTTCCTTACTGTTCTCTGCCTGAAAGAGAACACTGGTTTTTAACATAATCACCTGCCATTATCAAACCCTAACAAAATTAATAATTGTCTTATCACCGAGCATCAGTCCACATGAACATTTTCACGATTATCTCAAAAGTATGTTTTTGCAGATGGTCTGTCCAAATAATAATGCAAACAAGGTTGCATACCGCATCTCACCTGATGAGCCCGTACCGAGGAACCCCAGCAGAGGGATGAGTCCTGAGTGAGTTTGGAAAGAGAGAGGAGGCGCCCATATGACTGAAACAATCAAAGTAGAAAGAAGCCCAGCCCACCGAAATGGACAAAATAAACAAAACTAGAACTCAGCGGCAAAGTCAAAACCAGGGCAAGAGCCAGAGATAAGGCACCAACAGGCTGAGAACTGAAGTTGAGTAAGGAGTGTAATTGGATAAACTATTGAATTGTCTTAAGGGAACAAAGACATTAGATTTTACAATCCCACTTCAGATCAAGAGGGTAATGGAAGGGCAGCTATGAAAAAGAAAAACCTACAGTTGGTGTATCTGATTCATTTCACTTCCCAAACCTTAGTTTCACAAGCACATTTTGACATCATGGCACCCTGATAATTACATTATTAGTTTAAAAAGATCTTGGATAGGAGTTTATGTTTTATTTCACAGGGACCAAAATAAGTGTAAAATACCATATAAGGTAGTGACATTGGTATGACAGACTATTTCTAGCTCCCAGATTCTGATCCCGATCACTCCACAGATTTAGAATGCTGCTTTATTATTATTATTATTATTATTACTACTACTACTACTACTATTATTATTTTGCAAAAAGAAAATAAAGCCATGCAATTATCAGGGCGATAGCCAACCTTAGAGATCATTTACCAAGCCAGGCACTCCACAAGCACATGAGGTCAATAATATAATTATATCAAAGAGATGTGGAAACTGAAACTCCACGGTTAAATGATATTGTGAGGGTCACCCCTCATAACTGACGGCACCGGATCCTGAAACCAGCCTGGTCGAGGCTGGAGATTAAGAGTCAAACCACACTCAAACCAAGGAGAGCACAAGAAACCAAGCTTCCCAACTGCTTCGCCAGCTTTCTCTAAACACTGAGCTTCTCTCTGCTCAGCAGATACACAAACGAGGGAATTTTTTATGTGAGTAGTACATGTCCATTAATTTTAAAATAAGAAAATTAAGCCAGATAAACTAAGAAACTCTAACGAGAAACAATAAGGGTTGGCAGGGATGCGGAGAACCTGGGACCCCCGTGCAGAGCTGACACAAACAGGTGCAGCCCCGGTGGGAGACAGATCCTGCGTTCCTCGGAACAGTACCAATAGAATTACAATAATCCAGGATTTCCCCTGCTGGGTGTTGACCCAAAGAATATGAAAGGACTAATTTGAAGAGATATATGCACCCCTATGTTTGGCAGTAAACTATTGAAGCAGCCCCAGTTTCCATCAGTAGATGAATGGATAAAGAAGTGGTATGTGTATACATATTCTACTAAAATGGAACATTACTCAACCATTAAAAAAAAACACACGTGAAATCTTAGGGTGCCTGGGTGGCTTAGTCGGTTAAGTATCTGCCTTCAGCTCAGGTCATGATCCCAGGGTTCTGGGATCGAGTCCTGCACTGGGATCCCTGCTCAGCAGGGAGTCTGCTTCTCCTTCTCCTGCTACACCTGCTCATGTGGTGTCTCTCAAATAAATAAATAAATAAAATCTTAACAAACAAACAAACAAACAAAAAAAGAAATCTGGCCACTTGCAACAACATGGATGGCAGTAGAGAGAATAATGCTAAGTGAAATAAATCGGAGAAAAACAAGTACCATGAGATTTCACTCATGTGGAATTTAGGCAGAAAAAGAAATGGACAAACCAAAAACCAGACTCTCAGTTATAGAGAACAATCCGATAGCTACCAGAGCGGGGAGAGAGAGAGGATGAGGGGATAGGGATGAGAAGGAAGGAGCGCGCTTGTGATGGGCACTGGGTGTGACCCGGAAGTGCTGAACACACTGTATCACACACGTGAAACCAACAGAACACGGTATATTAACTATAATGGAATTTTTAAAAATTCTACTAGGTCTCAGGATTATTTTTGAGGTTCATTATTAGAACTGGCTCCAAAATTTCCCTTCCTCCTTAAAATACGACTTTCTAAAATGACTTTGTATTTAGTTATAATTTTGTTTTTCCCCACTTGAGCTAAAACAAAACAAACTCTAGAGCACCCCTCCATCAACTTTGCAATATTTTATTAGAGGAGTATGATTTAAAAAGTGGTTGTCTTTTTCATACAGCTCTAAAAAGGTGGTAATGATTAAATATGATCAATGATGCTTGTCTACAAAAAAATTAATGATGTTATTATAACATCATGAAGGTTACACGTTTTTGTTTTGTTTCATTTCTTAGTAGGCTGTCAGCATCTTTATTACCACTAACAGGTCATTTTTGCATTCCAAAGGAATTTTTTTCTAATTTTATTTTGAGAAACATACTTTCAAAGCATTTAGGCACTGGGAGCCCACAGATCTTCTTACATCAAATATTTCATATTCCAGGAACAAGTCTGGACACATCAAATCTGAAGGAATTTCTTCAGGCTTACTAAACCAGCCAATGTGATTTTATTTCCAGCCACACAGGAATCTTAAACTTCTCGATGACTGCAGGTAATTCTCGGTCATGGCAAGGAGAGGAGAGCTTTTGGCCCCCAACCCCATCAACTCCCCCCATAAGAACCATCTCCTTAATACACCACATAGAATATTTGACCCATGGGGTCTGCGAATCCTGATTTACAGTTAGTCACTGGACTCCTCTCACATAGCGGTACAGGCAGTTACGGCGAACACCGGGCAGAGCGGAAGTTTCATCCCGGGAGAGTGGACTGACAACCACGTATGCGGTGTCGGGGGGAGGAGAGGCAGGGCCCCGCCCCCCACCGTTTTCCCAGCAGTGAGGATGACTCCACGGTGTCCCTGCTGCACCCTGGACCCCGGTGGACAGCAGGACACCACTCTGCTTCGGCTTGTGGATGTCGTGTGAGGCTGGACCAGGACTCTCAGGGACTCGCCATGGGACCCCTGGCTTCGTGAGCACTCCTCACTGGCCCGTACCCGTGATTCTCAGAGTGTTGTGCAGCCCAGCAGCGGCAGCACCTGCGAACTGGTCAGCAGTGGAAATTCTCAGGCCAGTCCCCCACCTCCTGAACCACCATGGCTAGGAGCAGGGCCCAGCAATCTGTGCTTTAGTACAGCCTCCTGGAATTCAGATGAGGATTACGATTGGAAGAATCACTGCAATCAATGATCGTTTTCTTCAAGGGGCCACTGACTGAGATTGCCATTAGACGTGGGTTTAATTTCCACCACGCCCATGAAGAGCCGCTCGCTGACCCTCCAGTATTCCTGTGAGAGTATATGCAAACACAGGGAAGCTTTGAGCTTACCACAAGTTCTGCGTACAAGAGTAACTAACAGGACAGTAAGCCCTTAGAGTCCCTTTTTCTCACCTGTGGTCCTTCCAATAGTTGGTAAGAAAATGTCTCTACTTGACTCAGACTTCCTTGATCTGCGATGTTCCTCTGGTTGCCTGCATTTAAGGTGACACCCAACAGCTGCCTGAAACACACTTGACCCTAGAACCACAAATGCAAGGGACCGAGGGCAGGGACCCTGAGAGAGCCTGAGGTCAGCTCTCAGTTCCCCCATGTTTAAGCCTCAGTTTCCCCAAATTAGAACAAAAGTACAGCCCAACCTTCATCACAGGGACGTCATCAGAATCAAAGTGATTTAAAGCCGTTCTCCTGGCACGGGGCAGCCCTTCCTCCACACGACACAATCTTTTTATTCTGACCCAACAGAACCGCTCCACCTTAAATACCTCGGAGCATGCTCCAGTCTCTGGAAAAGAAAGGCTGCCAACAACTAGATCACGTTCTCTACAAAAGCACCCGATTAATGATTTTTTAAATAAAGGGACAAAACTCCAAAAGCTCTCATTCCTAACAAAGAATCACATGATAGAAAAATACATTCTGCACTGAAAGCCGTGTACACAGAGTCTAACCACAAACACGCTGATCAAGAGAGAACATTTCAAAATATTTTCTTTAGAGATCCCTAAGTCATTATGGGGTTGGGGCGGGGGGGGGGGGGTGCCAAGGCGCAGTACAGACTTGCGCAGGTGAGTCAAGAATGTGATTGGATGAATTAAAGAAATCCCATTTTGGCACAGCTGAAGGAGGCACCGGGCATGATTCCAAGTTTCTGCTGGTGGATTCAAATGAGCCTTCCCCTTCTTTTCTGCAGCTGATAACTTAATAATAAAATACATTACAGATTATAATTAAAAGATCAATAAGCCATAAGGAAAGAAAGCTTTCGCTTAAGAATCTTTTAAATATGCTGTGGGTTGATGTCAATATCATTACTGAATATTATTTAACAAACACTCAGGAGACAATGCCAACAGACTTGGGTTTGAGTCCTGGCTTTGCCGTTTCACCAGCTCACGGATCTTCTACTCTTGTCCTCATCCTGTCCATTCTACACCAGTCATAGAGTCCTAATCTGCTCCCAAGCAGGCTAAAGACCCTTCCTGCCTCAGGGCCTTTGCACATGCTGTTCCAGCCCTGTTCTCTCCCATATCACCCACCCCCAAGTCCCATCCCTCACCCAGAGCATCCACTCCCAGTCTGCAGCCCATTCTATTAGTCCTCGGGTCCCAAGTCACTTCTAGGGAAAGCTGTCCTAGCTGACAGTAGATTGGATCTTCCTGTTGCATACTCCTTTTACTTACTTTAACACCTGTCACAATTGTATCTATATTGCTCTTTTATAACTGTCTACTGAATGTCAGTCTATACTACTGGACCACCAGCTCCATGCGGGCCGGGTTTCTGTCCACTGCTATATGTCTAGGACTAAGTGCAGGGTCTAGAGCACAGGGAAGAGATAGCATTATACATTTCTTTCTATTTTTTTATTTGACAGAGAGAGAGAGGGACCACAAGCAGGGGAGGCAGAGGAGAGGGAGAAGCAGACACCCCGCTGAGCAGAGAGCCTGATGTGGGACTTGATCCCAGGACCTGAGATCATGACCTGAGCCAAAGGCAGGTGCTTCAACCGACTGAGCCACCCAGGTGCCCCGGAGAGACAGCCTTGTAAACAGTCCTCTAGGCATCATTTCAGGAACGAGGGTGATCACCGATGTCAGAGAGTTCAGAGGCAAACACAATTTTGGACCAGATGGGTTTTTAGACACGCAAGAAAGTCAGACGAGAAAGCAAATTCTTTCAACATCTTTCTGGTTTCCAAAAGCAGAATGTCATCAACACTGAAAAACAACTCTGAGCCCTCGGAGTTCATACAGCTAACTTCATATTCAAAATTCTGGGAATCACTCTTATAAAACCCAATAGCTTAGTATGCTGAAACCAGTATTAGGTAGCATCATGGGTAACAACTCCATCTCCCATCTACTCAGTCTGGATGGAAGAGGGAAACAGGCACACTTTTTGCTTTGTCCCCAGGGCCTGCTTTCATTCTTCCCACCTGATCTTTTCAGCTGTGCGGCAACTGAGACAAGACTGAGGGAAGGAGAGGCTTCCTGGTCGAACTTGGACCATCCGGAGCCAGACCGGTGGGACAGGGGGGACTAATCGCTATTATTTTTTAAAGATGTTATTTATTTATTTGACAGAGAGAAAGTCAGCAAGAGAGGGAACACAAGCAGGGGGAATGCGAGAGGGAGAAGCAGGCTTCCACTGAGCAGGGAGCCCGCGGCAGGGCTTGATTCCAGGACCCTGGGATCACAACCTGAGCCAAAGGCAGACGCTTAACGACTGAGCCACCTGGGCACCCCAGGTGGGACCAATAATTAATCGTGTTCTACCATCTCCCTTCACAGCACATTCTTCCTCTCCCTCCTCAGCCCTCCCTGTCCGCTGGCCCCTCGGGGCCCCCTCATCTCGGCTCCTGCTTTCCCTGGTCCCTGCGCTCAGCTTTTGCCAAGACGCTGCCAAGACGGGAGATGCAGAGACTCAGCCGCTCGAAGGCAGGACCTCAAGTCTCCCAGAGCTACACGATCTGGGGGAAACTGCTGAGCAAGTGGCAGGAAATTAATCTGGAGCCCCGGGAAAGGGGGTGAGGAGTCTGATCACGTGCAGAGGTAGACAGCTCCGGGGAAGAAAGAAAAAGCAACCGGATAAAACAGGGCGATCACAGAGATGTCCACACGACGGCTGCCGGGCCTTCTCCCTCCCACAACCACGAAGACGGAGAGCTGAGAGCCGGCAGCACCGCCCTCCCGGGCTGCCGCTCCCGAGAGGATTTAATCCGACAAAGGAGTCCCAGTTCTTTAGGTGGTCGGTGAGGTTTCAAGATGCCTCCTCTGTTCCCGCTGCTCGACCCAAAGCATGATCAGACCCAAGACCCGCAGGCAGGCTCATGAACGGGTGTGGGAGGGACGCTGACGGCACCGTGTTAGTCGAGGGGAGGAGGGTTTTGTCGTCGACACCCTAATGGCCTTCAGAAAACCTCAAGATTGGAGCCTCTCTTTGGAATTACTGGTATCTAAAAAGGTACTAGAAACGACAACCTCGGGGAGAACCTACCGCAGATGAGTCTGCCTGTTTATCCCACTGCAGGGGTCTTCTCCCGGCGCCCCCCCTGACCCCCAGCGTGGAACTTGTTTTCGGACCCTCCGCATCCAACCCAGCGGCATGGGCACTGCTGACCCTCCAGACATGCCCACAGAGAGGGCAAGTCCTCACTCCGGACGGCTCAGAGTCACGCGGAGAAGAGGACGTCACTAGGGACCACTCTGACCCCCGGGACGGTGTGTGGACAAGCCCGCACCCCGAATGCAGGGTCCCCCCCCCCCCCCCCCGCTACGAGCTCTCCAAAGCCGCCCCAGGAAGAGCCTCGCACACTTCCACCCGACGGACAATAGCAGCACCTGCTCGCGGCTGCATTCCGGGCTCCGGAGTTCCTAGAGGATGGAGTCACGGCCGCTCGGCCCCAGACGGCAGGCAAGGAGGAAAAAGAGACAAAGGAGCCAGGTGGCTTGGGCAGAGGGAGGACTGGGGGCTGCTCTCTCGCACCCCACGGTGCAGCCGGAGGCCGGCTTTCCCAAGGCTGCCCCGCACCTCAAGCTGTGCGCGGAGACAGCTGTCCGAGCCACAACAGGAAAGGGAAGGGAAAACAGTCCTTCCTGAGGACGGCCTGGTCTTCTAAGGGAGCAAAAGCTGGTGAACTCGAAACACAGCCTGCTTCAAACACCTCGGAGCTTCAAACACCAACAACTCCTTGGCGGTCAGGGCGGAGAGGGAGGCCGGAGGCAACTGGCCGGAGGTCACAGCCACGGTGCCAAGTTAGGGGACGGATTCTCCCAGAAGGGTCTGGGTGGGGTACTCTCCACTCTCTCTACTGGAAGGTTCTAGAATCAGAGGCCTGGCAGAAAAACTCTCCAAGTGAGTGCAAAGAAGAAATAAAACCATGGAGAAGAAACATGGAAAATTCATCATATATGCTTTCTCTCTCCCTGTTTTCCCGTGGAGTAAGTGGAGAAAGAAAATAAATGTGTTTGAAACTACCAGTGATATTAAAATGAAAAAACTTTTACATGATTTCATCTCTGTAGTTTCATGCACTATATACCTCTTTAACCAGACTTTAAAGTTCTGGCTTTTTATATATTTATACCTATTTTCTCCCTTCATTTTTATTGCATAAATATGACAAGGTCATTAGAAAACATTTTAAAATCCTGATCTGAAAAAATTTCAGTTACATAGGTCTAATTCCAAACAAACAAACAAAAAACCTTGACTTCTGTTAACACTTTAGGACATGCTTTTCTATTTTTTCCTATGCAAATGTAGACATATAAATACATGGTCAGCTAGGGGAAGATCTTTGTTTATAAAAATTTCCTTAAACCTATTAGATTTTTTTCCCCACACGAGTCATGCATATCTGTTTGTTCAAATAAATACACCTTTGTTTGCATGCTCTTTGCAAATGTTCTTGGCAAACACCCCTGCTCTTTACTGCTACAGCAGTCCTAGAAAGCAAACGGGTCACGTACGCGCTCTCTCAGAGATGTACAGGCTGGAAGGACCACGTTCGCCTGCTGCAGTCACAAAATCGGGAACCCTCCATACGCCACGGAGAGACCTTTAGAAAGCCTTCCTGGGTTAGTGACTACAGTAACCCTGACAAAGGAGCTTTGATCCTTCCCTAGAGAAACACCTGTTGGTTGACCGAAGGGACAAAAACCCTGAATCATCATTTCCACTGAGGGTCTGCAATATGGTTTAGAATGACTACGGACACTGTGCACGGGGAGGGTTATTTACCCACGAAAGATGTCCCTTCCTCGAAGGAATTACCATTGGGAATTTTGAGCACATCATAAAGGGAACTGGCCAATCCAGAGGACCAGGAGTTTCCCCCTTCTCCAGCCCTCCACCACTCTCCCCTTCCACAGCCTGGGCTGGTCTGTCGCAGAAACAGAAGAGCTCCCGTGTGTCTCCCCATTTTGTGGGGTTGTAGACGGAGCTAAGACTTGCCAAAACAGACACGGAAGCCACACTTGTGTTATCTGGCCTGCGGTACTTGGGTGTGCGGGAAGGGAAGTCGTATCAGCCCTTGCTCTTTAAATTACGTGAAAGACAACTGAACCGAAAGGGACCTGAAGCCCAGCTCGACATCCAGCAATTAATCCAGAAAGGACATGCTCACGGGGAAGGCCCCTGATGCACCCGTCCCGCCAGTGGCCATGACCATCACCACCATTTTAACAGTAAGACGTGTCCCGTGCTTCACCCACAGTCTCACTGACTTGAGCACTGTTGGCCAAAACCTCCTATTTAGCTTGTTTTCTTTTCTTTCAGGGGCTTTAGATTTACCCACTGCGGCGGGTTAAAATACTTCTGCAAACAGAAAAGACGGCTCTTCGAGCTCACCCGGGACTCTCCACGGCTGTTGTGTGAATTCAGGGGTCTCCCCACTGACAGGGATGTTGCAGGACATTTCTCTGTTCCCTGGACCCAGGACTCCGCCAGGCTCACGTCAGAGGGGCTCCCGAGACCTAGCCGGCCACTTCCTGCACCAAGCAGAACCTGGACGATGAAACAAGCCGCCAGCGTATCTCAGGGGCTCTGGTGCTGCAATCCGAGAGGTCTGGAAACGGACAGCGAGGGGGGAGCTGCTAATTCACTCCTTTCCTCCCCATCAGCCCCAAATGTTTCAACAACAAGTGACCTGGGAACACAGTTCGGAGGCTGCTGAGATAATGACTTGATTTGTTCCCCCAGGGGCTGAGAGCTGCGGCCACCCTACCTGGTGAGAACCATTTGTACTCTTTTCTTCCTGAGCCAGGAGCCAGGCTTGCTTCCAAAGGCAAGGAATACTTCCCGGTCTTTCTCCAAGCCTGACAGCCGAGGGGCTGCTCAACAGACCACGCATTAAAGCCTTGTCTCCCGGACAATGAATTATGGGCGACTTCAGATGAGCCAAAGCGTGACATCGGTCTCTCTGGTACCAAAAGAAATTTTCCTGACCAAACAGTATTAAGATACACACACCTTACAAGGTGCCCAGAAACAGAATAGAGGATGGGAGCGTACTTTGCATCACAGCACTGGGGCAGGCTGGGGGGGCGTGTGTGAGAAATGGGTTCCGGAGAAGGAAGAGTTGTCAAGCTACAATCTGATGAGAAAGGGGACATGGCCGGCGCGAGGAAACCAGAGGAAGACGGCCACGAAGATGCCGCAGCCTCCTCTTCACACTCCAGCATGGCTTCTGGGCTTTGCACAACTGACGTTTGGGGCCGGACACGCCTGTGATGTGAGTGCTGTCCTGGCTTCTACCTACTATTTGCCAGGAGCCCCCCACCCCCTTTGGTTCCATTTTTAACCCAAAGTGTCTTCACAGATTGCCAAAGACCCCCCACTGAGCAAAACTGTCCCCGACTGAGAAGTGGTGTACGGGGCCACAGTCTGCACACCAGACAAGGGCACGGGCTAAGGGGGCCTGTGGGAGCGGCACACTCCCCGCCCCCCATCCACTCACGGAGCCACACGTGCTGGGACTGGGTCCATTCCCAGCGGGCACACCTTCTTCGAAAGCCTGAGGAGGCCGGCAGGAACCCGTCCCTCACGTCCAACCCACTCTGCCACCCTCGGCTCTGGGTCCAGCAGGCATCGTGCCCCGAAAACTGTTCTTGCCACCAGATCCAATACACGACTCCCTTCCCGTGGCTGCACAGGACAGGACGCCGGTCACTCTCCCCTCCTTGAAACGCACCCCTGCAGGGTTCCTCGGACCCCTCTGCACCCGCATCCTCAAGCTGCTCTGCAGGCTGCTCGTCAGGTGCTGGCCCTACGCCTCGCCATCTCCCACCCTGGGCCTCCAGCCCCAACTGGGAGATCCTGCTCCTTCCCAGCTGCACTGACCGCCTGCCCGGGGTGCGGGGGAGGGGCAGGGGCACAACTTGCCCTACGGTGCACATTCTCTCTTTCCTGAACTTGACATACACAGTTCCCACGGACGCTTCCCTTTGATGGGGCGCAGAGCCTGTTACTCAATCTGCCCCAAACCAAGCCCATCGCCCTCCCCAACACCCTCCTGAGTTTCCGCTCACTGAGGAGCAAGCGGCTGGGCCTCCCGGAAGCCTGGGCTCGGCCCTGGACGCCTCCCGCTCCCACTGGCTCAGCTCCCAGACGGCTCCCCGACAGCGGCCTCCCACAGCTGCCCGTCCACCTCCCTCCAGCCCCAGCGCCCCTGCCCAGGCTCGGTCACCTGACCTGGGCGCTGCTGCAGGTGCTTTGGCTCTCGGACCATCCTCTACCCCAGGCTGGAGGGTGTTTCCTGTCTGCTCTCCTAGTTCCAGAACTCACGGGGCTTTCAACTCCTCAGTGATCTCCCACCGCCCTTGGGCTCGAGTTTAAAATTTCCGACTGAGGCTAACCAGGCCCTTCATGGCCTTATCCCGACTCTGCACGCCTCCCCCAGGTCTCTGTAATTAAGCCAGGAATGTTCCAACTTGAGCTAGTTGCTCTCATTTTAGTTTTAAAATTCACTCGGGCCTGAGGCAAAACTTGCCTCCTAAGTACTTCAAATTGTTTTGTCAACCGGGGAGTAACCTTTACTAAAAAGCTCTAAGTTCTTTCCTTCTCCTTCCTGGGTGGTGGTGGTGGGGGGGGAATCCCAGAATGCTTCAGACTTCTGCCTCTCCTTCATATGCAACTTTTTTACCCCCAAAAAAGGGTCCTAGGGCCTTTGGGCTTTGCACACCGTCTCCTGATCAGTTGTCTGGGCAAAGACATTTACTGCATGTCACTCACTACATGTCAAACATTTTGCGACACCGTGTTTCTTAAATACCAGTCATAGCCTACCAGCTCCGCTCTACATGTCAGAGGCTGAGAGAAGTCCAAAGTCTGTGCTCTTTCCTCTCCGGAGACCAGGCTGACAGCCCCGGTCAGCCTGTCTGTGCTGCCCACCCCCCGGGCCCCCCAAAGAGCTCTGCTCTGAGGCCAAAAAAGATGACGTTCTTAACAAAGATGGCGGCCACTAAGCCCACTAAGGGGAAGACGCTCTGAGGAGATACAAGGAGCGGCCCCTCAGAGAAACCACATCCACGCGCAAACACAGCTGAGTAAGTGGAAAAGCGGAGACCGTCCCTCTGCAGGTTTCTCAGCCTCGGCACTACTGACGTTTGGCTGGAGAACTGCTGGTTGTGGGGGCTGCCCTGTGCGCTGTCGGGGGTTCAGCGGCGTCCTGGGCCTCAGGCCACCCGATGCTGGGAGCACCCCTACTCTGAATCATGACCGTCAAAAATATCTCCAGACACTGGCAAATCCCCCCCCCCGGGGCCAAAACCCCACCCTCCCCCCACCCCACCACCAAAGCCCCCCGAGAAGCACTATTCTAAAGAGGTTCCAAAATATCAAGTAGTAACTGGTCAACTCGCGGCCTTATCTCAGTGTAGAACTGAGAGATCTTGTTCTACACACTCGGATGTAAAGGAACCACAAGCAGAATTTTCATCTTAAAAGAAAAAAAGAAACAGAGTCCCCTCAAATGACTCGTTCATCAGGACCTGAGCGGCATTTAAGAGACAGTGTTGACATTCTCCCAGACCTGCGGTTTTGCTGAAAAATTAATCTATCCCATCCACGCTTTGATCTTCAGGCAAATTATTTCCCGAGACAAGATTGAACTTGCGCGGATCCCACAGGCTAACCAGCTATCAGAGCGGAACTGGCATCCAGTTCCAGGTGGCAAGTGGAGACGGCGCTCCCCGACCGCCCCCAAAGGGACTCTGGTCAGAAACACAACCCAGTGTCACGGGGGCGGGGGTTGGGGGGATGATTTTCCCATGAAAGTGCAAGACAGCTTTGCGTTCAAAGGAGAAAGCGGTTTGGAGGAGGTCGGTCGGTTTTAAGCATCAGCACTAACTGGTATTTCTGTTACGGGAGGTTCTTGTTGTTGTTGTTCTTGGTTTAGTTTTTCTTAATTTTACAGTGAGGAGGAGAATTGCATCCGGGTAGTCTCCTTGCTTCTGTGGTTCGTCTTCCCTTTAAGAGGAAAGAAGGAAGCTTCTAGTCTTCCAACGGCTCTTGCTCGTCTCGCACCTGTTCTGCAAGGTGTGTGCGGCCAGCCAGAGGGACAGACGGGACCTGGAGAAAATGTTCGTTGTATCCGCAACTGCACACTTGGCTAAAGGAATGCTGGCTGCAAACGAAGCCCAGAGAGTTCGTATTGCTAAGAAGCTATCCCTTAGTTTGGGCGGCAGGCAGGAGAATGCACCCCTACCAGCCCCCCAACGACATTCAGTCCTACTTCCCCAACTGAGTATGTTATCACGATGGACTTGAACGTGTGGTTAAAGTCAAGGACCCACGAGCTGAGCAGAGTCACCGGGGCTCTCCTGGTGGGTCGAATGTAATCATGAGAGCTGGAGAGCCGACAGACGTCTCTGGCTGGGGTCAGAGAGAGAGAGATGAGAAGGAAGATGAAGGAGCCGGAGAGATCTGAAATGTGACAGGGACTCACATCACCACTGGTGGCTTTGAAGATGGAATAAGTGTGTCCTGAGCCAAGGAATGCGGGGGGGCCCGAGAAGTTGGGACAATGAGGAAACAGATTCTCTCCCAGAACCAGCCCTGCCCACCCCGATTTGATCACCCCGATTTGATCCCCGTGAGTCCAGTGTTGACCTTCTAACCTACAGAGTTGTAGGAGAATATATTCATGTTGCTCTAAGCATCAAACGTGAGGGTTCTGTCACGGCAGGGAGAGAAAACCAATATAGACTTGGTGGGGTGCTGTTGTGACAAAAGCCAAGAAATGGCCAGTGGCTTTGGAACAGGGCAGTGGCGGGGAGCACGGCAGAGAAAGTCTAGATGGCCCTGAACAGAGCTGTTAGGAGACACATGGACGGGAAGGAGAGCTCCGGAGGGAGGAAACCCAGATTGCCGAGGAGACGCCTGCATTGTTGAGAGCGGAAGACGTCACACATGCCACCCGCCTGGCATGCGCCGCCTGCTGTGGGCGAAGAAAGTGATGCCCCCGGGACGCCTGGGTGGCTCAGTCCATTAAGCCGCTGCCTTCAGCTCAGTCATGATCCTAGGGTCCTGGGATCAAGTCCCGCATCAGGCTTCTCGCTCTGTGGGGAGCCTGCTTCTCTCTCCGCCTCTGCCTGCCTCTCTGCCTGCTTGTGTGTGCTCTCGCTCTCTCTCTGACAAATAAATAAATAAAATCTTTTTAAAAATAAAAAAGTAAAAAAATTTAAAAAAAGAAAGTGAAGCCCCCAAGGGGGGGAAGGCACCTGACCATCTCAGGGGCAACCTGCTGTCCCGTCACGTGACCTGGGGCAGACAGTCTCTGCGAACCGCTCTTCGGGATGGCCCCAGTGCCCACCTCACGGGATCACAGGGGTTAATGAGGACGTGCAGGCAGAGCCCTCACAGGGTGCCCAGCACAGGGCAGACACTGGGAAATGGCTGGAGAGGAATGCACCCTCTCTCCCACAGGAAAGCCTGCGATGAGTCCTCCCTCGGGCAGACTGAGGGTCTAAGCATAAAAGAAGGGAGCAGAGCCAGACCTGGACGTTCAGGAAGCCAGGGCTCCGTAAATCACAGTGCGATCTGGGAGCTCAATGGGGCTATTCCGAAATGCAAGAGACAGAGGGACTGAGGCCTGGGGAAGCTGTCCAAGGCAACAGAGCAAGACAAAAAGGGGGCTGAGCTGTTCCTCTGGGTGCCTCTATTACTGGAAACGTGCCAAGCGCAGTTTGAGAACACTGGGCCGAGATACTGTGCCCCTCTCGGTGCCAACTTGGACAGGAAGTGATGCGGCTGGGTCCCACGGTCGAGAAGCCAGCAGGAGGGGGTGACGGGGGCGTCCTCAAAGAAAGAGATCGTTTTCAATTCTCCAGCCTGGCTTCCTACCTCAGCCTCCCCCTCTCCCCCGCCCACCACCCATCTCCATCCATGAAATTATAAGACACAACAAGAATGAAAAAGACCGCAATTGTTCCTGCAGGGGCACGGCAAAGCCAACTTTTGCAGAAACGCCTAGAATTTTCTATGGAGGAGGGATGACAGGTGTTTTCCTAGCGTAAGAACTTTTTTAGTTCAGGCGCTTTCCTAAGGTTTCTGGGAGAAGACATCACAAGGAAAGAAACAAGACGCCGAAAGCATTTGAATATCCTTTCTGTCTCTTCACATGGGCACCCCGGGCTATAAATTACAGTGGATCATTGGCCAGGACTCCCAGTCGAGAGTTAAATGTCAGCCAGCAGGCTACAGCCTAACAGAGAGGGAGAAAAAGTCACCTTAGGAATGATGAAGATAAAACCCAGCAGCGAGGAAGGAAACCAGTCTCCCCTGGTAGGCTGATAAGACAGTGAGTCGGCCGACGGAGTCCTCCTGTTCTGCCCGAGTCCCATGTTCTTCCTTTCGAGAAAACCTCTTAGCACCTGCAGGGAAGCCACCGTTTCTTCCGTTCCTTTCTGCTGGGGGCAGAAGGCACAGCCTCCCGGGTGGCGTGATGAAGTTACGCATGTCTGTGAGCCAAGCACATGTCCCCACCGAACACAATGATGCTTTCAAAAGAGAACAAGTTTCCAAAGTTCTGCCAACAATCCCATTGTTTAGGATTCACCAACTGGAAAGGCATACACTTCTGCACGACATTTTCTGAATTTCGCCAAGCTGCGTGGATCTGAAGGCTCATTCTTTGCACTCCCACTGTGTGTCACTCGGTGCCCTTTCCACGCAGACCCAGATCGGCGGTTCTCAGAACAGATCCATTATTCGGGCGCATGTGACAAGAGCACTGGATCTTGTCTCTGCCCTCCCCCCAACCCCTGTTTTCTGTGCTCCTCAAGCTGCAAGCCTCTGCTGACCCTGGGGATACAAAAAACCCAGCAGAGCAAAGGAGCTGTAGGGCTTGCCCTCTCCTCAGTCCAAATCTGGAGACTCTGGGAGGGTCGGCAGGTGAATCTCTGGGTCCTTCTAGAAGGAGGACATGCACCTCGTGTGTCTAGTGATTTGGTTTGGCTTTTTATCAACATGGGAAGGAGGAGGTATGGCTCAGAGACAGAGAACGGACTTAGCTAACACACTCCAGCCTCCTGTTTGAAGAGGAAAACAGCATGACGCGTGGGAACTGTTCGAAGCTCCCTGGACCTCCGCGTGGGCTTCAGCCACTCCATCAGACCCAGCAATGCCGACCGAGCTGGACACACCAGCCTCTCTCACCTCGCGCTTCTTGCGAGGATAATCCGGACACCACCACACGATCCCACAAAAATGATCTGCAACTCAAAGAAGTCACACAGCTCAGGCCTGGGAGATCCCCACAGTGTTTGTCTCGAGGGTAAAAACACACATGCCGAAGACAGTCCATTTTATACGCCTCTTTCAGGCGTTTCCCTACTGTCAGTACCCAGATTGTGCCAGACTCTCTAAATGCGTGTGCATTATTTGATCTGTTTCTTCCAAAGATCCAAGAGCAAACTACCTCCGTGTTCATTCTTCCCTGGAGGAAACCCAGGCTTGGAACTGCTAAACAACATGCCCCAAGTCACCAGCTGGCAGACCTAGACTCTGAACCCAGACGTTCGCTCTGACCTCAGGATTAATGCCTGTGATCTGCCGTGATTGGCAACAGACTCTGGGAACAGCGAGGCCTCCTCCACATTGCCCTCGGGGGATCAACAAACTGTACTGACAAAAATCAATGGTGATCTCCCTTTTTGAACCACCTTGACTCCTGCACATGACAACCTGCCACACCTGGCGTTGCTGCAGGACAAGAAGTCACAACCTCTCCCTGGGGTTGGCTTCAAAGCAATGCAAATATTCCAAAATGCCTTCCCCTTAAAGGAGTCTGCACCCCGGCATGATGGACTCCAACTCCAACACTGTCCAGAACCCCCACTGCAGGGGGCCTGACGCGCCCCCTTCCAGGAGCCTCCGAGCGCGCCCCTCCCAGCTCAGGCCTGCAGCTGTGCCTACTGCTTTACCATCGCAAGGCGGCAAGAGGTAAGAACACCACGGGTGCTGCGGGTGCTGCAGATGCTACCGTTGGTCAGAACTCTTGTCATCGGCAGAAATGTGGAAGCACGTTCCTCCCTAATAAACTCAGGCAGTTTTACCCACTTTCCACATGTTCCAAAACGAGGGATAAAGACCATCCCAAGACCAGCAAACTACAGGCTCAGGCCAAGTTGCTGAGTGAAGACTGTGTCATAAGAAAAGTATCAGAGGGGGTTGCGCAGGGCAGGGGGAGGGTGATGGACACTGGGGAGGGTGTGTGCTACGGTGAGTGCTGTGAAGTGTGTGACCCTGGTGATTCGCAGACCTGTACCCCTGGGGCTAATAATACATTATATGTTAATTAAAAAATGAAAAAAGAAAGAAAGGTATCAGAGGGATCTTCCAAGCATTCAAAAAAAAAAAAAAAACAAAAAACAATGACAAAGCAGAACTGGGTGCAGAGACACGAGGAGAGTTAGTGTTTAACGGGGATGGAGTCTCTGCCCGGGAAGATGAGAAAGTTCTGGAGAAGGAGGGTAGGGATGCTCGCCCAGCAACGTGAACGGACTCAGGGCCACGGAAATGTACACTCAGACGTGGTGAAAATGGGGAAACACAAGCAAAAGGCACCCTGACATTCAGGTGAGTGCTTCCTGTTGAAACCGCCCCCATACCAAGGGAAAGGAGGCCCCAGCTCCTTCCAAAACCAACCACTGGAACATTCTAGGCCCACTGCAGGGGCCACATGGAAGAAAGGGGAATTGCAGGCCCAGAGCTCTGGGGGAAAACGAATGTTCCTGAGGGACGGCTTGCTCTGTGGAGCCTGCGTGTCTCGGTAAAGCCAGAATCCCCTGCCAGTCCTCTGAGGAAAGGACCGATCGCCCTTCAGCATTTGTGTCGCTTGCAAAATTCGTAGGTTGAAGTCTTAACCCCCAGTGTGATGGTATCTGGAGGTGAGACCCTCGGAAGGGAGCTGGGTTGACGTGAGGTCAGGTCGTGAGGCACGGGTGCTCCCAGAAGAAGAGGGAGAGGGAGCAGAGCCCTTCCTCCCTCCACCACACAAGGACCCAGCAAGAAGCACCCGCCAGGAAACACGCTCCCTCTCGCTGTCCCCGGAACCCACCCAGGCAGCCGCTGGACCTTGCCCTCCAGCCTTGATCATGGGGAGAAGCGACCAGGCTGTTAAACCCCTCCAAGTCTGGGGCCTGTGTCACAGCAGCCTGAGCTATGACGGGTCTCCTCTGTATTTGATCTGTGCTGGCACCCACATTCAGTTACCGGCTGAGACCCATTACCGTCCGGAGAAAAGTTCCTAAAATGACCCGCTCGAGTGCAGGGACTCTGGGCACCACAGCGAAGGTGGGCATCCAGATGAGCTCTCGCTCCTTGGGGTCCCCAGACATATGGCAACAGCCTGGCTCACACGGACACACGGACCCACACGCACGCAGAGACGTGCCAACTGCTTCTTCCACGTTCTCAGGTTCTTCAGAGTAACGCCGAGGACAGAGGCCAAAAGGCCGTCGTGACTCAGAATGAAATGGTCTTCGGGCCGCCGCAGTCTCCCTCCATCCTCTCAGATGCTCCGCACTCGGAACATCACCAAGGCTGCTGACACGGGATTTTCAACACCGAAGAATGGACCAGGTCGGATCTCCAACGGGTCCGCTTCCCCCCCCCCCCCCCCGCCTCCCCACCCGGCCCCCGCCCCCCCCCCCACCCCGCCGGGTCACATCTCCAACGGGTCCGCGTCCCCCCACCAAGCCTCCGCACCCGCCCTGCCACCTAAGAGTGTTGCTTTGGGATGACGGACCTAGTGAATCGCACTCCTCCTCCCTCCGGACTAAATGCTCTGACTTGTAAGCCAGTCTTGTTCCCAAAACTGAACAATTAAGTACTTTTTACCTGTTTTGGTGTTTTGTTTCCCCTCACTGGAAAAAAACAAAAATAGTAAGCCTCACATTAGCAAACTCTGAGCTGAACCAACCTAGGTCCGTGTACCTCTGATTTACACAAAATCCCAATCGGTTTTCCTTAAATGCTGCATAATTCACCTTTAAATGCCACTGCAAAATTGGTAGTTAATGTCCACACCAACAATAAAATAAAATTAAATTAAATTAAAATAAAAAACCTAATTCTCCCTAACACCAACATAGATTAGAAAACCCTTAATAATTAGAAGTGTCCCAAATAAAACCTGAATATCAAGTCTGATCAACAGAGGAGAAACATCAAAAAATGGACACACAGGCATGTGGGATTTAATATGTGATAACGGTGGCATTTCCTATCAAAGGAGGTAAATGGATTACTCAGTAAGTGGTTGTGAAAACCAGCAGCCATCTAAAAAAAGCATATTGGGATCCTACGTTGTAAAATAAATTCAAGATGGATGAATAATGTAAGTATAAAAACTAAAAGCAAAGAAGTAAGAAAAGCAGCCCTGGACAAATAAAAGACAGTAATTTTAGAGTAAGGATGGCCTTTTCCTCTTTATGGTATTAAATTCAAAGGCCTTAAAACAAGGCACCTGACAGAACTGTCTGCATGGAGAAATGTCACATAAACCAAGTCAAAAGATGAGCAGTGAACTAGGAACATCTCCATCTCTCGTCACACGGGGCTCGTTTCCCTTAGACAGTAAGTGACATGAACTGGTCACTCACAGCCCAATGGCGAAGGACAGAACAGTTCAGAGGAAGGTAAATAGGAAGAGCTCCTCCGGGCTCAGGAGGGGACACTCAGCCTCCTAAGTGACAGCAAACTAAAACCACAGGAGCTGCTGTTTTTCCCTTATCAGATTGGCGAAGAGGAACAAGCGTCACAACCCACCATGCCAGTGAGGATGGGAACAGACAAGCACTTACATACCTCGCTGGTGAGCGTACAGACGTTAGCACGGCTTCTACGGAAGACACCTGGGGCGGGATCTCCTCCCAGGACAAACGCCACGTACCCTTCCACCTGGGGACCCCAGAGTTAGGACTGTATCCTATGTGAGCAAAATAATCTACGTGCAAAGTCATCTCTTGCAGCATTGTAGCAAACGGCAAGATCAAAAGGAGACCTACTTAACAAAACAGAGTATCTGTAAGAAGAAAATACTATGCTGCTCTGTTTAAAACTATAAAAATATAAGAAAAACTCTACCTATACAGAGGAAATTTCAAGATGTTTGGTTATAGGAAAAGGGCAAGGTGCGTAACAGTATGTAAAGTATGTTATGGGGGGGTTGAGGGGGCGCCTGGGTGGCTCAGTGGGTTAAAGCCTCTGTCTTCGGCTCAGGTCATGATCTCAGGGTCCTGGGATTGAGCCCCGCATCGGGCTCTCTGGTCAGGAGGGAGCCTGCTTCCTCCTCTCTCTCTGCCTGCTTCTCTGCCTACTTGTGATCTCTGTCAAATTTTTAAAATCTTAAAAAAAAAAAGTACGTTATATGTGGGATTTTAAAAGGGGGGGAGAATATGACAATACACACATTTTATTTAGTCTTTTTTTTTTTTAGTATTTAGTGTTTAATGTTTTTATACTTTTTTATTTCATGTTTTTTACTTATGAGTATCTTTAGAAGCAAGAACACTGAATGCTCCTGAGGAGGGAATATACGGCTAGTGGCAGGAATGGGAGGCTTTTCACTTGACCCTTATATATCTTTTAAATTTGAGCAAATAGGCAGAGAGGCAGGCAGAGAGAGAGGAAGAAGCAGGCTCCCTGCTGAGCAGAGAGCCCGATGCGGGGCTCGATCCCAGGACCCTGAGATCACGACCTGAGCTAAAGGCAGAGGCTTAACCCACGGAACCACCCAAGTGCCCTGTGGATACGAATTCTTATACACCCCTTATGCCCAAAGGTCACTTGAGGGATCTAACGATAAAAGGCATAGTTATCGTCAAAGAATAAGAAGAACTCCCAGGTAACTTTTCATCGAGTGAAGGCTGGCGGGAGGGGAAAGGAGAAGAGGTCTGGATGATCTGACCTACACAGTGAGGCACAACTGACCTACACAGCGAGGCGCAACTGACCTACACAGCGAGGCGCAACTGACCTACACAGCGAGGCACAACTGACCTACACAGCGAGGCGCAACTGACCTACACAGCGAGGCGCAACTGACCTACCCAGTGAGGCGCAACTGACCTTACGACTTAGCTCCTGGCATCCTGGTAGCCAGAACAAAAATGGAAATACGATGAGTTACACAACTTCCATAACTGGCAGAAGAAATTAAAAGTCCCTGTTCATCAGGGAAATAGATTTTCTTTTCGTAACATGAATTGAAACATACATTTCCTTACAGGAGGGACCGTGAACGGCACAGTGAACCCGTAGGAGCAGCTCACTGGACACGTACCTACGAAGCCCCTTCTGGGTTTCCGGGCTCTGTTCTCAGAGTTTGGGGTACGTGAGCCAACAAATCAGGTCAAGAGTCCTATCCCAGGGAGGGCCATATTCTGCTGGGGGAGACGGACAGTAGACATAATCGGTAAGTTACAGGATATGCTATTATGCTACGGGGAAAAGGCCAAGGAAGGACTCAGGGGGACGAAGGGCGGCAGGAGGAGGCTGATTTCAATTCTGAACCAACAGTCAAGGTTCTGAGTTGGGGACTCGAGCGCTCAGCCTGAGCAGGAACCGAGATGAGAACAATGTAGGCAGAGACGCAGCCTGTGCAAAGGCCCTAAGGGGAAGCACACAGCCAAGTGTGAGGAAGACCATGGAGGGCCCCGCTGTCGAGCAAGGGGGCGGGGGAGTACAGCAGAGGAAGTCAGAGACTACCCAGGGCCCAGGTCAAAACAGTCCCAGAGTTTACTGTAAAAACTTCTCCTTTTATGCAAACAGGAAGCCAACAGAGGGTTTAGCAGAAAAGTGCCACCACCTGACCTTTGTTTTTAATTTTTGTTAAAGATTTTCTTTATTTGAGAGACGGGGGAAGAGAGAGCACGAGTGGGGAGAGAAGCAGAAGGAGAAGCAGACGCCCCACTGAGCAAGGACCCGACACGGGGCTCGATCCCAGGATGACCAGAGCCGAAGGCAGATGCTTAACCGACTGAGGCCCCAGATGTTTTTAAAGAACCACGGCGGAAAATGCACCACGAGGACAGACGCAGGGAGACCAGCTGCGGGGCTGCTGCCGCGATTCACGCGAGAGAGAGGAGGGTGGAGGTGGGGAGGGGGCGGACTCTGGGTAAATTGCCAAGGCAGAGTCAGCAGGATCTGCCAATGGACTGGAGTGAGAGAAAAAAGCGAGTGAAGAGGAATACAGAGTTTGAGGGTTTTGCCCACAATAGAAACAGGAAAGCCTGTGGGGGAAAAAACCAGTTTGGGGAAAAAGCAGGAATTCTGTTCTGGCCACACTGTGGTGGCCACAGGAGACTTCCAGGTGGAGACAGGAGGAGGTGGTTGGACGAGCAAGCATGGATTTCAGGGGGAAAGTCAGAGCCGGAGAAATCAATGCGAGACTCACCGCAGTTATGCACCGTACTCGAAGCACCGAGCGCGCGCGAGTCTGCGGAAGACAGCGAGGACGGAGCCCTCGGGCCTCCTCGGAAAATCAAGGAGATGAAGCAGCAGCAAAGGAAAGTGGAAAGGAATGACCCGTGAGCAAGGAGGAGAACCTGCAAGTGTACGGAAGCTGTGACACGGACATGCTTTATCACGTCCATCAGTAACAGCAAAGGGCACCAAGTCCAAGTTCAGGGGAAGCACGCCTTCGAGCAGCTACAGTGCAGCAGGCCGGGCGTGTAGCTTCTGGCCAGTTCCGTCTTGAACACCGAGAGCCGTGGACACCGAGGGAGGGCGGTGAAGGAGAAGCCAGAGCAGGTCACAGACCAGAGGCCAGGAGAGCACAGAGAGGCACACACTCCCGGCCCAAGGAGTGTATCACCGTCTGCAGAGGGACCAGGGTCAGATGTCAAAGCAGCTCGTTGGAAAATATGAACTCCAACCCCAAAGTTGGTGTGCAGGCCCTTCCCCAGCTGCTCCTGCCCACGTGCCTGTTATCCCACTGCCTCCTGCCAGTTTCAACCCACTCGCAGTCCTGGGCCTGCATCGCAGACCGCATAGCACACCACGAGCCCCTTCTTCGTTAGCAAAAGGGCCCCGACAGGGTCTCTTGCCTAGAGTCTGAGTCCAAGAGCCGGAGACCCCAGCAACCCCTGAGCGTGCACATCTATTATTGAGAACAAGAGAGACAAAGGGCAGACCGAGGGGTGACTGAGCTCTCCTCTCTCTGCGCACACTTCATGTACATGAAGGGCCTTCTTGAAATGTTTGAACGCACCAAGTCATGCATGTATATCCAACCTCACTCCAAAGAGGGCTTCAGGCAGCTTTCAAAACTAGACTGAACTGTATTTACCTTAATTTTAAAAACAGAAGAAAAATATCAGATTCAGAACAAGGGAAAATATTATGGAATAGTAAACAGAGTCTAAATTGGAGAAAATGACGATCCTGAAGGTATACACGGTTGTTTAACAACAGCAGGACATACATTTGGCCAAACCATAGTCTCATATGAGATTCATATCGTTCAATAAATCACCATTTTCTAATACTGGGGCCTAAGGCAACTTTTCTAATGCTTCTTCATAAAAGGGCCCCTAACAGACACAAAAGACATGCACTGTGTTAGGGTCTCTTGTGGCTAGTCCTTAAATTATTTCCTGTCCCTCAGGACATAACACATGCCAACATGATCAGAGAAATCAGAGGGAAAGGAAAAGCAGCATTCACAATCACCCAATACTTGATTGGGACTGGTGTGTAGAATCCTTTAGAATTTCATAAATGGACACTATGTCTCAAAACCTAGTTTTCATTAATACTTGAGGTTGATTAAGTGTTATCCATTGAGGACTGGTCTGCTTACCTTAAAATCCAGCCAATTATAGTTAATAATGCTGTGTTATTTGAAAGTTGCAGAGAGTAGATCTTAAAAGTCTTAAAAGTTCTCGTGGCCCCAAAAGACCCGTGAAAAGATGCTCAACGTCACTCATCATCAGGGAAATACAAATCAAAACCACAATGAGATCACCTCACACCCGTCAGAATGGTAATATCAACAACACAAGAAACAACAGGTGTTGGCGAGGATGTGGAGAAAGAGGACCCTCTTGCACTGCTGGGGGGAATGCAACCTGGTGCAGCCACTCTGGAAAACAGTCCGGAGGCTCCTCAAAGAGTTAAAAATAGAAATACCCTAAGATCTTGTAATCATACTACTGGGTGTTTACCCAAAGGGTACAAAAACACTAATTCATAGGGATACAAGCACCCCTATGTTTATTGCAGCATTATTTACAATCACCAAAGCACGGAAGCAGCCGCAGTGTCCATCCACAGATGGATGGATAAAGAAAATGGGTATATAAACACAGTGGAATATTACTTGGCCATAAAAAAGAACGAAAAACTGCCATGTGTAACAACACGGATGGATCAAGAGAGGAGAGGTAAGAGAAACAAGTGTCAAAGAAAGACAAATACCATATGATTTTACTCCGATGTGGAATTTATGAAACAAGTGTACAAAGAAAAAAAAAACAGACAAATCAAGAAACAGACTCTTAACTACAGAGAACAGACAGGTGGTTACCAGAGGGGAGGTGGGCAGGGTGATGGGCGAAATAAGTGAAGAGGATTAAAGAGTGTATTTATCATCGTGAGCACTAATGTATAGGACTGCTGAAATACATAAAATATATTTAAAATATATATATATAATACATATAAAGCTATATATAAAATATATATATAAATACATAATATACTGAACATACTATATTGTACTTCTGAAACCATCCTAATACTATGTTAACTAACTAGAATTAAAATTTAAAACTTTAATAAACAATTAAAGTTCTCATCACAAGGAAAAAAATTTGTAACTACGTGTGGTGATGGGTATTAACTAGACTTCCTGGGGTGATCGTTTTGCAAAATACACAAATACTGAATTATTATATTATACAGTTAAAATTAACACAATGTTTGTGTCAATTCCATCTCACCTTTTTAAAGAATAAAGCAATCAGAAAAAATCTTGGCATTCTTATCAAAATTACAGAAACTAAGGACACCTGGGTGGCCCCATCAGTTGAGCAGCCGACCCTTGATTTCGGCTCAGGTCATGATCTCAGGGTCATGAGATCAGGCCCCCAGTGTGGCTCCGTGCTCACCGGAGGTTTTCTCTCTCTCTCTCTCTCTCTCTCTCTCTCTCCTTCTGCCCCTACCCCCACTCATGCACGAACGCTCTCTCTCTCTAAAGTAAATAAATTACTTTATTTTAATTCAGTTAGTTAACATGTAGTGTATTATTAGTTTCAGAGGGAGAGGTCAGGGATGCATGAGTTGCATACAACACCCAGTGCTCATCACATCAAGTGTCCTCTTTAATGCCCAGCCCCCACCCATCTCCCCCCATGCAACCCTCAATTTGTTCCCTAGAGTTAAGGGTCTCTCGTGGCTTGACAAAAGCAGAGAAGGAGACAAGTCATAACAGCCTCTTAACTATAGAACATAAATAAATCTTTAAAAAAAAAAAATCTATGCAAGACTCTTACCTAAACAGATGCCTTAACTCCACTAAAGGCTGCAAGAATTAAACTCTTAAGAATGGCCAAGGTTCCCTGCCTGCCCCCAAAACAGGGTTCTGAATCTCCCCAACATGCATACGGGAAAATAACTACTCAAGGCACTGACATTTTTTACCTTGCATTAAGAATAATTGCAATTTGTCATCTTTCTTCAAAGGGTTCTGATGTCCTTTTTCAACACTAAGGCAGAAATTCCCCAGTAAGGATATCAGCAACAGCTCAGCAATTTCATTTTGCAAGAAAAATACCAGGACAGATTGACTAAGCCCTAATAAATTTCAGTTCAGAAGGCTCCTATTTTTCTCTTTACATTGTCATCTGCCTTTGAGTGGCTGCCAAAACCATATTAATTCAGGCAATTAAACAAAAGACAATCAACCAATAAGATAGCAGTAACACAGAGAAAATCAAGATACAAAAGTCAAGAGAGTAAGAAGAGTAACTTCTTGTTTAAATGCAGATCCAGACCCTTAAGAAACAATGAGTGGAAAGTTCCCAAACTGTGGGTACAGCTCTCCAACTCATAAAAGATTAATCAGTCCTGTATAAAAATGAGACCCTGTCTTCCATATGTAGGCAGATTTCTGAAGCACAACTTTCAAAACAAACCCCCAAATACAGATGTCATCAATCGAAACTCTGTTTCTGAATCAGCATACAGGCCATTAAACCTCTTAGAATTAAATATTGTTTTCCATTGTGGTAAATTGTGGTTTTGTTTCAGTCATCTGCTGCCCTCCCTGCAAAAGGAACAGACTTCCCATTGTCACGTGACTTGCAGTGTCTCCAGATGGAAAAGTTAATTTCATTTCCCTACTCCGCTGTTGGTAGGCTTAGCCACGCGACTTACCATAGTCAAGTGAATACGAGGACTGACATACAAACGGAAGCATTAAGAGCCACGAATGGATTGGCGGTTTCCTTTCTCACCCTCTACCATATCCCAGAACGGGACGGCTCACGCAACCCAGATCTGGAGCTAAAATACAGAAGACCTTTGGAGCAGAGCGAAGAAGAAATTAAAATGGTGTCTTAGGTCCCTGAGTATCATGTAGCCTAAGCTGAGAGATGAAACCATCACTTATTAAAAAAAAAAAAAAAAAAAAAACCTTTTAATGATCAATGGAATAATTAGTACCTAGGGCAGCTGAATGAATGCAGAAAGACATGCAGGTCTTACCGCCAGAGAATTTCCATGACCATCCGCAAAACATACGTAATAAACTGGAAATAAGGTCATTTTCTAATTAAAGTTTTTACTTTATAAATACGTGCTTTAGAAAGAGAGAGAAAACTTCAGTTACTTGACTGACCTTTAGAAAACCTTGTTGAGAACAACGGTAGGTTCCAAGAAGATAAGGTTCAACAGCTCACCCTTCCTAAGACACATAATTAATCTCTAACTAATTGGGGGATAAAACAAGAATCAAGGTTATAAACTTAACTGGCAAACCAGTCTCCCAGCAAAACAAGGAAATGTAATTGTCTGGGATTTTATGGGATGCAGAAATCAATCCCCAAAAAGTTCAGGTTCATGTTAGCCTTTTCGTATTAGCCTCTGCCTGGAAATCTTACCTATATGAATAAGACCTGAGCCATTAAAACCTAACTTGATGAAAATTACTAGATCTCTCAAACTTTTTTCTAGAAGCCAAAGAAAAACAATGCTTAAAGACTCTTCTCATGGCTACTCTGGTGAGCATATACAGCAAATCATTTAAAAACTTCACTGCCAAAGGAAAAATTCAGCACAGTCTCTTGCAAATTTGTGATGGGGCTAGGGCAAGCTGGATGACCAGAGAAACTCCTAACATTTACTAGGACTAAGCTGACCCAAGAGTGGGAGAGAGATAATGCTATACTCTGCCTTGAAAAGTCCTGAATCTGGGGGCCATGGTTCCCTCCACCATGGTTAGCAAGTCCACAGTAATTAACAGGAAGGCTATTCACACTAAGTTCAAATCAAGTTAGGAACGCTATTTCCTACAATTGGACAGAAAGTTACATCCGGAAGGTGTGAAACTTCATGCATTTGGGAAACTTTTATAGTCCCCCAAAGATCCAGGGTAGTAGGTCCCTCGGCAAGGCTAGTTTGTGAGGGATCTTGACAAAGCTTAGCTCAGGAACACTTTGCAAAATATCAGGGTCAAGCTGATGGGGTGTTTGGAGACAAACGTGAGTCTGACTTTGGTTGTGAGGTAGCAAAGAATTTCCTGGGGACTCCTCTTCCCTGCTTTAAACTGGGGCTAGAAAAAAAATCAGTGGGAGCAGACATTCAGCAGGAGAACGTGGTAGCATGGAGACCATTTTCTTCCCACACACATTTCCCTTTTAGAAAAAGCCACTCGTTCTTAACCTTGGCTATTTACTGTGGTGCTTCCTACACAACCCCAGCCTCCTTGGCCACAGCTGATGGGATCACAGAATGATTCCTCTTCCCAGGGAGAAAAAAGGAGGCATAGGCTAAGCCCAGTCGCAGGGAGGGAGAGAGGGCTAGAGCAGCTAGGTTAGAGACGGGAGTCAGGAGAAGCAAGGGCTGGGCTGCCATTTCCTACCACAGGTGAGCTGAAGCAGAGAAAGGTAATCTGCAGAGAAAAGCCAAAGTATGGTGCAAATGCTGGAGACAAGACACCATGAGTGCCCACAGGAATCCGTTTCCGGTCCTCACTCCCAGTAGGACTGGCTGGGCTACTGTGGTCTGGTTGGTTTCCCAAAACTCCTTGATGATGCTGGTTTGTCTAAGTCAGTTTAAATGAGTTTCACTTTTTACGCAGCCAATAAGCCTATCTGTTTTACCGTAAATCCTGAATTATTTATTTTTAAATGTTTGATCTTAATAAACTTCCAAAATGAGGAAATGGCACCAGGTGTTATAAGCAACTAATGAATCAGTGACCACATCAAAAACTAATGATGGGGGCGCCTGGGTGGCTCAGGTCATGATCTCAGGGTCTTGAGATCGAGCCCCGCTTCGGGCTCTCTGCTCAGCAGGGAGCCTGCTTCCTCCTGACTCTCTGCCTGCCTCTCTGCCTGCTTGTGATCTGTCAAATAAATAAATAAAATCTTTAAAAAAACAAAAAAACAAAATAAACAACAACAAAAACTAATGACGTATTATATGGTGGCTAACTGAACATAATGGAAAAAAAAGTACAATGAAGTAAAAATAAATGAATAAATAAATAAATAAATAAATAAATATCTGGGGCGCCTGAGTAGCTCAGTGGGTTAAAGCCTCTGCCTTCCACTCAGGTCATGATCCCAGGGTCCTGGGATAGAGCCCTGCATTGGGCTCTCTGCTCAGTGGGGAGCCTGCTTCCTCCTCTCTCTCTCTCTGCCTGCCTCTCTGCCTACTTGTGATCTCTGTCTGTCAAATAAACAAATAAATAAAATCTTTAAAAAATATATAAATCTTAAATACTTATCATGAGGAATTCTTACAAATGAAATACTCATTTCATCGGCAACTAGGTCAAAGATAGAGAACTTCATCCAGACCACAGAGCCCCTCATGTCCTTTCCTAGTCAATATACCCCTGACCTTAGCCCCCCTGCCCTATTCTTCTATTCACCAGTGATTATTTTTGCCCCTCTTTGAGCCTCATAAAAAAGAAATCATACAGGGCACTTGGGTGGCTCAGCTGGTTAAGTGACTGCCTTCGGCTCAGATCATGGTCCTGGAGTCCCAGGATCGAATCCCACATCAGGCTCCCTGCTCAGCAGGGAGTCTGCTTCTCTCTCTGACCCTCCCCCTTCTCATGTTCTCTCTCTCTGTGTGTGTCTCTCTCTCAAAGAGATAAATAAAATCTTAAAAAAAAAATTTTAAAAAAAGAAATCATACAATATGTACACTTTTGGCTTCTTTTCCTCAATATAAGATCTATAACATTACTCAATATAATGTCTCAATATTCATGTTTTTCTGTGCAGCACCACTTTGTTCTTTTTTTTTATTGCTGTGCAATATTTCATGCATAATCCTGCCACAATGTATTTACCCATTCATGTGCATTTGGACTGCTTCTCTTAGTTTCTATCATTCCATTAGGAGTGATCTTGCAAATGCTTCTAGTGCACATATACACTCATTCCTGTTGGACACATATATCCAGGAGGATAATCACTGGATCACAGGGTATGTATTTGTCCAGCTTTTTAAGTCCAAAGTGACTAACCAGTTTATACAGTTTATACTTCCACCAGCAGCTAATGAGAGCTTTTCCTATCTCCGCTAATATTTGGTTATTAGGGTTGGTTGGTTTTAATTTGAGCCATTTGAATATGTGTTGTATTTTATAGTAGTTTTAATGTGCATTTTCCTGATGACGGGTGATATGGAATACCCTTCTCCCATTTTGAAAATGAGGTTTTGTTTTTCTTGTTGATTTGTAGCTCTCCCTGACATATTCTGGACAAGCCGCTTATTGGATATATGACAAATACCTTCTACTTTGTGACCTGCCTCTCCACCCTTCATGTATGCTGCTAAATGAAAGTTCTTCCTTTTAATGAACACAAGAAAAGGCAAAACAGTGCATGTTGCTGTGAGGAAAAGACCCAACCTCTGGGTCCCCACAGTCACTGATTGAAGAAAAGCTAAGTAGTTAACGGAATGGGACCCAGCTTTTGCACAGGCCTTGGACTATGAATACAATGTCACTCTCCTCACTCCCCCAAAGCTTCAGATACAATGAATCACTGATTCAACACCCAGCAGTGTTGCCCACAGTTTATCAACAGTATTTATGCATTAATCTTAGAAACATTATTCTAGATGATGAATGGCTTGCACCACTTCAAAGACCCATGCCATGTTTCCAGCACAGCTCTGCGGAACCAGCATTCGTATGGAGACATTGCCCGAAGAGAAGTGCAGAGCACCAACTTGGGGTCCCAGGAACGCATCTCATCTCTCCCCACCCCAGTGCCTCCAGAGACTAGTACCCCAACCTCAATAACCAGGGATCCTGCATAACCACTGAGCTTCCTTGGCTGGGGCAGCAGGCAGGGCAACAGGCTTCCCAAGTGATGCAGATTTCAACAAAGCTCGGGTGAGGCACACATGCCCATGACCTGGCTGATCAGCTTCGCTTCTCTGTATGATACATCTTGTTACCCCCATGTCACGGGCCGAGACAGATGCTCTTCCTCGGGCAAAAGTGTGGAAGACCTCGCAGAGAGGAGAAGGCACTGCTCGGAGTCGGGGCTCCTGCGCCTGTCTCTGCCCTTTCGCTTGCTCCCAGGGTTCTCCGCTCCCCTGTGCGCTACCTGGGACCGTAACGCCTTCTCTACTCCTCTGGCCCTGGGCAAACAGGACACTCTTTTATGATGCTCTTTCAGGGAATTTTAGAGTCAGGACATACTGTATCTTAGACCCGCCTTCCTTTGTATTCCCCCCTACGTCCCTCCGCTGCCTTGCCTCCCCTCCGCCCCACACTCACACACCCAAGACACACTTAAACACCACCGCAGAGTAAGATTGTTTCCTTTCAGACACAAGGAGGCAGAGGAAATAGACCCCTGACAGGAAGTGCAAGGCTGGGACCGGGGAGCCCAGGCTCCTGCCCGCTGCCCTGTGTGGAATCGGATGCCTTCAGTCTGAGCAGTCCAAAAACAAAGGTAAGAAACAGGGAAGGACGTGGGGGAGAAAAAGCTGCGCTGGGCCATCGAGGGTCAAGGAGAGAAAGAGATGTTGAGGACCAAACACAGCTTCCAGGCACTCAGCACCCCGAACCAGCCTGTGGGTTGGTTCTGTGAGTAACAGCTTCAAGTCGGGACTCCAATCAGATCCACAGGGAAGCACAGTGATTTGGTCAAACGGGATGTGAGGCTAGAGGCTCATAACACTCTTTCTTTGAAAGAAAAAGTTCCCAAGAAAAAGATTCCTAAACTATAGAAATGTCGTGCCCTTAAACGGTATTTCCCCACTTGCTGGCAAAGCTGATGGACAGGAAAAAAAATGACACCCTCCCCCCCCCATTGTAGTAAAGCTCCTTTCTCTGATGGTTCTGGATTGGCTCAAAGTCCTCCAGGTCTTCTTACTCATTCCTGACTTCAGGAGGTGAGCAGCTGGCACACCCTTCCCAGCCCTTCCCAGCGAGCCGAGCCGCAGGCGGCACCCAGCCCAGCACAGTAGCACTCTGTTTCCCAGTGAGAGACACTTTCTCTGGAAGGTGTGAAAGAGCTTTATGAGCGCAAGGGATCTGACTAAAGGAAAAGCAAGTCCTTCCAATTAGGCTCTCCCAGTTCCCGTGATTATCCAAACAGTAGCCTTTTGTTTCTAGGGGCTGGCTAAAATAAGCCTAAAAACAAACAAAAAGAGACAGTTTTCTTTCTCTATGAACCTAAAAATTGATTAAAACGCTCCTGGGGGCGTCGGAGTGGCTCAGTCCGCTGAGTGTCCAACTCCTGGTTTTGGCTCAGGTCCTGATCTCGGGGCCATGGGATCGAGCCCCGCGACGGGCTCCCTGTTCAGTGTGGCTGTGCTCAGGGCTCTCCCCTCCCTCCCCCCGCTCCTTCCCCTGCTTGCTTGCTCTCTCTCTTTCTAAAATAAATAAATAAATAAATAAATAAATAAAGGGAATTTAAAAAATAATAATAATAAATAAAAGTAAAATTCTTTTAAAAAAAGGGGGGATCACCTATGGAAAGCTGTATGTCCCACCTTAACACAGGAGTCATTCCCCAGAAAGGGGGGGGCGGCGGGCGGGCCAGGAAGTTCTTCATCTTTGAGCATCTCACCTCTTCCTTTGGCTACTGCCTTTTCCCCTACTTTGGTGCTGCCCTACTCTGCATGTCTTATCTCTATTTTGTGTTGAACTTGCTGCTTTTTTTCATACTGAAGAGATCACATGGCCCCAAGAGCCATAAATAAATGGGAATTGAATATAAAAATTGAATATAAAAAAATTATTAAAAAATTGAATATAAAAATTTTCCTGACAAAACAGAGTCCACTGAACTTGGGGAGGGTACCTTATAGGATCCCCGTGCCCCCAAGTTCACACACACACACACACACACACACACACGTGCAGGAAGGGTGTATAGGGAGGAACAGCAGGGAACAAAACTGGGTTCAGACGGATGCCTGGAGGGGGAGGGGCGTGGTACAGCATGCCACATCTTGTTAAAGACAAATCTCTTTCCAACCAAAATGCTTCAACTATAGCTGATGGAAGCAGAGAACTCCTTATTACCTAAGGATCAATGAGATACCAGACCGTGAGCCCCTTGACCACTGCCACAGTTGATGGGTCGGACCTCCATGCAGATCTGGCAACTTCAGTATGTGGTGGATATAATTATGCATATTCATTCAACAAACAGTTCTGAATGCCTACGAAGTGTGACCTAGTCGTTCTTCTTCTATTTCACGACGACTCCGTAACTAGCCCCCGCTGCTGTTCCTCAGGCAGGTGCCTCCCATCCACCACGGGCCCTTCTCCGCTTTACAAACAATTCTCAGATCCCACTCCAGAGCCACAAGGACTCCCCTTCCTCCTGCCAACAAAAACATACTGGAACACAAGTTCACGTGACTTCATGAAAGGATTCGTCTTGAGTTCCCTCAACTTAAAAAATAATTTAACAATATACAAAAACTTCCATAGCAGTCAACTATTTGAATTGTATCTCCTAATTGTTACTGAAACCTCACCCAGGCTAAGAAACTTTGAGTTGCAGGAAGTAAGCTTCCATGATCTCTCTTCCAACCTCCTCTCCTTGACAGAGATCCTACAAACTGTACCCCACCCCCAACACCGCTCCCGAACTAACCCTGAAAGGGGATCCAAACAGAGAAATCTTCTGCTCCTGAGGTCAGAAGCCTGGGTTTTCTAAAGACCCTTTAGGCTATGCCACCCAGGATTTAATCTTGCCACCAACAGGCCAAACAGTACCACAAATACCTTAGAGGTGCTGAAAACAAACAGCGCCTCTCCCTTGATCAGCAACGCCCCAGTGAGATATAATGGGGAGAGAACATTTGCACCAAGTACAAAGCGGGGCTGCATTCCTAAAGAGGGATACGATCCTCAAAAAGCAACAACGGAGAAGATAAAACAGGCCCCTTAAACGGAAGCTGAGGGATGAAATTTCAAAAGGAAATAAATCAAAACAAACGGGCATATCAAATCATATTAAGTTTCATCCAAACCACTCACTGCATTTTCTTAAAAATGGCAAAAATTCCTGGCCAAATGCAGAGCATGACTTAGACAAATTCTCCTACAAAAATGTCGCAGTAAGTGCCAAAAACCAGTGGATTGACTTAAACCAGCAAAGTGCAAACAGTAAGATGACACGAGCAAAATCCCAGCTTTCAAATATACTGAAAGCCTTAATTCTCAGAACTGGTAGAAAGCATTCGTAAAGTTTTGTTAACTTTTACTAAGAGCCCATCTCTTGCCACGCATCTCCTACCAAATGAGAGGAGAAAGTCCCATGAGAACGGAATTTTACAGCATGGAGAGAGAGAAGAGCTAGACCAGTCAAAAAGCTGACATATAATCTCTAGATGAGTCTTTGAACTAGTCTAATGGTGCGTATCTTGCTATGCTCTGACATACAGTACAGCACATGTTACAGGAGCCCTTTTTGGGGTGCTCATCTTCATCATTCTGGGGAATTCAAGAACAGGTACTGACCTGCCGGCTAAAACAAGACAAAGGGCAGTGACAAGCATCAGAGCCAGTGGAACTCACACAGCACCACGGGAATATCCGTGATAGCCCGCTCCGGCCGTCTCTACCACAGCAGACCTGTGAGCGGTCCGGCCACCAGCTCCGCTCCCGGGTGTGCGTCCAACACAACTGTATACACACATCGGCCAGAACACGGGCGCAGACTGGTTTGTGACAGCCCTGTCCGTGCTGGTCCCAAGTGGGAAGCAACTCAATGCAGGTCTCTAGGAGGAGGAGTCATTGGTGGTACAGCACACCATGGGACACAACAAACCAACCACAAGAACACTCCGTAGCCACATAACACAGCACAGCCCGAAGCAAAGAGAAGCCAGACACAAAAGGATACACACACTGCGATTAAAAACCTTCACACATAGACAAAAGTGACCTAGGATACCAGAGGGTTACCCCGAGGGTGTGGCTCTGTGTGAGGGAGAAGAAATGAGCCAGAATTTGATAGACAAGTGACTCAGAGCATCACCTAAGAGGGACAATCAGCACCCCTAAAAAGGGCTACCCTTAAGCAGTTACTTCTACAGGAAAGAGCAGTTCTGTTGAGAAGGGTGGAGGAGAAAGGGAGAGGGGTTGGCAGGGGAGAGGAGAGAGAGAAAGAGGGAGTACGAATTCAGCTCGATTTCGACCTTCGCTCTAATCATTTTTTCATATTTTTCCCAAGGTCAACAGTGAACAAGTCAGAATCACCAACAAAATCTGAACAAATTCAGCCAAAAACATAGTGCAGATATCAACACATTTACATTCTTCCCTCTAATGAAGCCAAAAATTATATAAAAAGGAGTTTTATCTGCAATACATGACAATGTAAACCAACAAGAATGGAGGTTTTTGTGTGCTTCTCAGGAGATCAGATAATTATAAAAAGGGATTAGTATGTCTTCTGAGGGTTAAACTAAGCCCCACTTCTCAATTCCATTAACTAATTTAAAAAAAAAAAAAAAAGCCAACCTTCCAACAGAGCCACAGGGTTCCTGACACTGTCTGAAATATGTAACTGTTTCCAATTAACTGATTGCTTCTGTAATGAAAAAAGCATGAGCATACTTAGTTCTGATAGGTCCTTCTGGTGTATGTATCCATACACAAATATACAACTCAACAGTGTATCTGTTTGAAGATTCCTCATCAGTGAGAACGAATTCATACTTGAAACATAAAGCTCAAGGAAGAAAAAAGCAAACAGGCATCCAAAAGCCAAAGAGAAAATAACTGCTGCTTTAGGTCACCTGCTGTGCGCCTCAGGGGACATGCTCCCCAGCAATTCACACATCTAGCCAGTGGAGGGTTTTTATAAGAGCCTCTCTGTTAGGTCTCCTCTTAGTTCTGTTCTTTTCTACTAAACACACACACACACACACACACACACACACACACTCTCTCTCTCTCTCTCTCTCTCTAACAAATCTCGTTTCTTCATGGCCTTGTCAAGTACAGAATGGTTTATTTAAAATTATAAAGGTTACTGAAAAAAAGAGAATTAAAAATAACAAGATAGGGGCGCCTGTGTGGCTCAGTGCGTTAAAGCCTCTGCCTTTGGCTCAGGCCATGAGCTCAGGGTCCTGGGATCGAGCCCCACATCAGGCTCTCTGCTCAGCAGGGAATCTGCTTCTTCCTCTCTCTCTGCCTGCTTCTCTGACTACTTGTGATCTCTGTCTGTAAAATGAATAAATAAAATCTTTAAATAATAATAATAATAATAATAATAAGATAAAAATAATCTAATAAAATTGGAAGGCAGAGGGGAGAGGAAGAGAGGAAAGATGAGGCTAATACTAATTCCCTTTCTTTCTTGGCAGGAATGAATGGATACTGCCAAATTTGTTAAAATCAAGGGTACATGATGGCAGCTGGTTGCAAATCTGCTGACAGTCTTCCCACTGAGTGGCAGGTCCATGTCCCCTGTCCCTGAGTCTGAGCAGGCTTTGTGATGGACCCAATCAATAGAGACTGGTGAAAGGAAAGTCATATTTATAACCTCTGAGACTAGGTCATAAAAGGCCACAAAGCTTCTAACTGGTTCTCTTGAGGCACTCTAGCTCAAGTGAATTGTATCTGTCCATCTGGAGACTATTTGGGGATGAGATTAACATTTTAATCAGTGAACTCTGGGTTCTTAAAATACATATTTTTCTATGAAAATACATACATCCTATTTGTTCTGTTTGTCTAGAAAACCCTGATTAATACATGAGGGAAGCTGGTGGCCATGTGAGTAGTCCAACTACCTAGGACCATCAGGCTGAAGCTGCCATGTGTAGTAGATTCTCTGGGCAGCGATCAACACTGAGCCAGCCCTCCAGCCATCCCTGCCACGGAATGGGACACGGCAGCAAAGCCTTCTAGGACCTTCCAGACCACCCTGTTCACCAGGGGCGTGCTACACAGAGACCTCACCACCACAAGGAGAAGCAGCCAAGCCCTGCCTGAATCCCCGACCCACAGAATCCAAAATACCATGAAACACCTGTTCAAGCCACTGAAGTCTGAGGTCATTTGCTCAATGACAACCGCCAAAAGAATTAAAAATGGAAAGAGTTAACAGTAAGACCCGATAAGAGACTGTAGCTGAACAGGGATCAGAAAGGAGCCCTTTAAATGCTTCTTTGTTTAAATGCTTCTTTGTTGTTTGCATTATTCTGTGTCCAAATACTATCTCAGAAATTTAAACAATTAAAAATTAAAGAAACAACAGTAAATGTGTTTGGCATTTATGGTGTACCAAGTAGTCTTCTAAGTGCTCTCTATGGTTTGGGTTTTCGTTTAAAGATTTATTTATTTGAGAGTGAGCAAGCAAGTGTACAGGAATGGAGGGGCAGAGGGAGAGGAAGAGAATTTCCAGCAGACCGAGCTCGGAGCCGGACGCAGGGCTGGATCCCAGCACCCCAAGAGCGTGACCTCACCCAAAATCAAGTGCTGGACACTCCAAATTCAAGAGCTGGAGGCATGCCTGCCCCCCTCTATCATTTCAACTCACTTAATTCTCAGGTGACTCCATGAGGGGAGTGCTTTATTATCTCCTTTTTATAAATCAGAAACAGAATCACAGAGAGGTTCAGTAACTTTGGCAAAGATCACACAGCAAGCAGAACAACCTATATTCAAATCAGTCAGTCCGGGTCCAGAGCTACAGTATTTCCACACAGATCATCGGGCTGCCTCAGCAGCGAGAAGTCACTGGACAGAGAGCATGATCTCAAGCTGCCACTCCCCTGAGTCTCCAAGAGCGTGACCGACCAAATATTACATCCTGCTTTACCAGACTGCCTCACTGCTTCTAAAGCTGGGCCCTAAAATGCAATGCCCTTTGCTCTAACCCCTACCACATAATTTTTCAAGGCCCAGTCTCCTTCAATATCACACAAACCTCTCAACATTATATTTTTCACCCCTTACATTTCCAGAGTGAGCCATTACTAGCAGATACTTCCATCCTTTTGCATCCTACCACAATTCTGTATCTTTCTACCTCCCCGCTTGCCATGAACTCTGCCAGGGTCTAAGTCTCTGAATTGCCCCCACCAAGCCATGTGTAAAATAGAAACATCATTATTATTTACTAAAGGCAAACTGCTACTGGCTTATTCTACATGCCAGGTGGTGAAGCAGCCTTTAACTCAGGCAGAGTTTTGCTGCATTTTGAGAGGAAAGAGTGCGTTTAGAGCCAGAGCTAGGCAAAGCAGCAGTCCGCTACATGGTCACCTTTGGCAAGTGTTCGTGATCAAACCCCAGGATGCTGACTTGAAAGTAAAAAAGTTTTTGCCCTAAAAGCTCTAATTACTTTTTCTGCCTTTATAGTAGTTCACCGATTTTCCCTCTATTCCAGAGAAAGAAGACAAAGACCAGCATCATTTCCACTGTCCAGGATGGCCTGTGCACGGTTCAGCTCTCTTCTTGAGATAACTCAGTGGTGTCTTCTTCGGAGAAATCTACTCCCTTGCCAATTTCTAAGGATCCCCTAGAGCTCAGCTCAAATCTTACTTTTCAGGGAAGCCCATTCTAACCATTCAGGCAAGAAAGACCACTCTGGATTCAGAACTCAGAGAAATACTCAATATCTGGAAAATGAACGAAACACTCCTTTGTTACATGTAAGGAATCTGCCTAGCTGGTGTTCTTAATTTTTCATACATAATTTCCGGACAACCAGCAGCTTAATGGTGTGATTCCTCTGGTACTCCTGAAAAGTCCCAGCTTAGTACCGTGGCAAAAAGCATCACATAAAGAAAAATCATAGGTGACTGGCAAATGAAATTACAACAGTCCCATTTACACTACTTAAAAAGCAGGTATCGGGGTCAACTTCACCGTTACTTTGAAAGCAATTTAAACCATTAGGCAGATGCCTTTTTGTGGGTAACATATTAGCAATTTATAGGTTACTTTAATTCTATACTAGATTCAAGGACAGCTGAGGTCTGCCGGTGGTACTTTAACAACAGGACCAGAGCCATAAAAAACAAAGACTCTAGTTTATGAAATGATCCCCAAAGGGGGGGGGGGGGATATATGCACAAAGATGGTTTCTTTAGCAATAAATACCAGTTCAAGTCCAAAAAAAGTAATACTCATTTCTAATGCTGGGGGCACTATTAAATGGAAGCCTGCCCATGGGATTGTGGATGTGTGCAGGAATTAGAAAGTTACGGAGATTGAAACAATATTAAGACAAACAAAATACCAAATTCACTATCAGGATATCATACAAACAGAAGCCGCCATGGAAAACACTAGAAGTGCACACAACTAGAAAAATCCATCTGCTAGACTGGGACACATACGGGTCACCCTTCGCCCATTTGTGAAACTCTGTAGATTTATCGTTCTTCCAGTTTAACACAGGACAGAACTCTCACATGCTGCTAGTAGAGTATTGACCAAACGACCGCTTGGAAATCTGTTTGGCACAGTCTTCCAAACTGAACAGTCTAGAACTCACAGTGCCGCTTCTGAGAACAGACCCTAAACAAATGTGCACAGTTGTATCAAGAAGTGTGCTAGAATGTTCACAGCCACACTGCTGGCCATGGATAAAACGTGGAAACCATGTAGATGCCCATCAACCCTAGAATGGATAAATTACTCGGGGGCACAGTCACACAATGGAATATTGGACAGCAAAGATAATGACTGGATCAGAGCCACACGCGACATGGCTGTATCTCACCAGCGTGATTTTGACAGAAAGAAGCCAGATTGAAAAACACACAAACAACATGTACTAGAGGATACCCTGCCCACAGAGCCTGAGAACATCCAAAACTGATCTATGGGTTGGGACACTGGTTACTGTGGGATGAAAAAGGAATAGGAAAAGAGCAGAGGGGTCTTCTGCAGTCTGGCAACCTCCTGTGCCTTGATCTCAATGCAAGTTACAAGTTTATGTTCACTGTGAAAATGCGTCATATTAGACATTTACGACTGGTAGGTGTTATATAGTTTAACAATTACTTAAAAACAAGACAAAACAAAACAATAGAGATTATAAGCGAAGTCACCTATGCAACAGAGGCATAAAATGTCCCGAAACATTCGAAACCAACCTAGCTTCTTTGACTGCAGGGCAGAAGTATGGAGGTGGCTGTCATTTGGGCGGCTGCAACTCTAAAATGAGACTTTTACAACATGCACAAATAGTCCAGCAAATGCCTGAGTGACGTGTCTGTAATTTTTCCCTGAGATTCCCCCTTGCTGCTTCTGAACCCTCATACCCTACAGGCCTCCCCTCCCACCTGCACAGCCCCTGTCAGCCCTTCACCTACCTCCTCCTCCATTCCTTGAATTTACTCCAGCTACACCCCCTGGCCACCCTCCTTCTCCTCCCGTGACGAGGGGACTAAGGCAAGAGCACATCAGCTCGTGGTACTATGAGTGAGCAAATACTGACTCTCACAAAATGAACCTAGGTCTTGACTGTATCGATTCCAGGGGCCATCTGCCTGTGGTTTATTTCTTTGGGGGCCAGTTTGGATGATTTAAAACAAAACTATTTTTTAAACATTGCTCCTTTTCTGCTCTATCATCTCCACCCCCCCTCCCTGAAACACATACACACACACACACACACACACACACACACAAAACAGAACTCACTTTTGCTGGAACTTCAACTAGAAGTGTTCATGCACTTGACAAAGTGCCCCCAAAGCACCCTTGTGCCCCCCAGGGGATAAAATGCATCCCTCCTGTGATTGTGTTTGAAGGAGGCCATCATTCCCTCACGGGGCAAATTCTCCTGCATCCTTAGACACTAATCTCACCTGAGACAGCCCCCACTTATTCTTCAACTGCCTCATCAGCAGCACCTTCCCCCAAATCCATTAACTGAAGAAAGTCTGAAGTTAATAATCTCTCCGTGTCTAATTCTATCTCTATCTTGGGAAAACCTCCTTAAAATGAAGGAGGAAGGCTGGGCGAGGTTGAAATGAGGAGACTGTTCATGGGGACGGGGGTTCTTTTGGGGGTGATAAAAATGTCCCGGAACTAGTCGTGATAACGGTGTAACTTAGTGAATATATGAAAATCCATGGAACTGAGCAGTTTACAAGGGTATATTGATGGCATGTTTATCGTATCTCAATTTTAAAAATAAACACAACGTGAGAGTGCCCCACTCCTCAGCAGAGAAAGCTGGATGAAACGAACATTGGTCGATGAACTAAGCATCTCCTAAAAATCAAGCTGACTAAATCCACGAACTAAAAAAGAGGAAGGGGGTTCTGATTTCCATCCAACTCAGAGATGCGTGGAATTAAGTTGGGACCAGAAACTGCACAACTACACAATTACACTGGATGATTACCCTTCCTTGTTAGTCTCAGGGCTGTCGTGCTGATGTATTTCATTAATTAATACGACGAGACGAACCCCGCAGACATGAGGTGCAGACAGCGAGCACTGGGGGACGCCACAGACTGATCGGAACGCGAACTCGGCCGAAGCCCTCACCCGTCACCCCGGTGCAGAGCCGCTCCCGCCGACCCGCAGGACCCCGAGAGAAGCTGCCTCCGAAAGTTCCCCGGGGACCCAGGTGGAGGGGGCAGAGTGAGCAGGGGGCGGTGGCAGGCTTGAAACGGAGCGCAGGATTCCGTAGGTTTCTGCCCGAGTGGCCCCGCGGAGGGGACGTCGGGGACCAAGTCCGCTCAAGGGCGCTCGCACCCTCCGCCGACCTGACGCCGCGGACCGCCCAGAAGCCGACCGCGCCGTAGCCCGGGTCGCGTCCCGGAGGCCCCGACTCCCCCGCCCTTCCCCCACCCCACCCCCCCGACCCCTCTGACCCCAGCCGGCCGGAGCCATGTCGGAGTCGGCGGAGGGCGACCGAGGCCACCTGGCGCTCTGGGACACAGAGATAAAGAGGTCGACCGCCAGTCCCCCTGCGGAGCGGAGCCGAGAACTTCAGCCGGCGCCGCCTCGGGGAGGGTCGGGCACCCCGTCCCGGGCTAGTTCAGGGCCCGGGGGACCCTCGCGCGGCGCGCCCGCCACCCTCCCGTCCCCAGCCCGGACTTTCCCGCGGCCGCAGCGCGCGCCAAGCAACCTCTCTCGGACCCGTCCCTAGGCCCGCCCCGAGGCGGCCGGGGGAGGCAGGGCGAGCGCGAGCCCGCGGGGCTGCCCTCCGCCACCGCCACGGCCGCCGAGCGCCCCCGGCGCGCGCCAGGTTGGCCGGCCCGCGCCAGGGGGTCGGGGTCCGGGCGCCCCGCGCCCACCCCGCGCGGCACAGGGCGCGGCGCAGCCCCGGCTCACTCACCTCCGGGCGCGCTCCCCAACCTGCGGCGCCCGCCCGGCCGCGGCTCCCGGACCTCGGCGGAGGGGGCGGGGCGGAGAGGGCGGAGCCGGCCCCGCGTGCGAGCGCCAGAATTAAACCCCGAAACGGACTGCGGCGCTCCGGGCCCTGCCGCCGCCGCAGGGCCACCGAGTCCGGGGAGGCGGGCGAGCTTCGGCCACGGCGCGGGAAACGACCGTGGCGGCGCCCCGAGGCCGGGCGGGAGGGCTCCCCAGGCGGCTCGGGACACCTCCGGGAACCCCGGCTTTGCGCCGCGCCTCTTTGTACCCCGGGACCCGGCCGGCGGGCTAGCCCCAGTGCGCCTGCGCGCCGCTCCGACTCCACCAGGCCCACGAGGCACCTTCGCGCACCTCCGCCTCACCCCGCCCGCCGGCCCCTGCCCCGAGCGCCGCGATCCGAGCGGCGCCCTCCGCCCGGCGCGCCCCTGCCGCCCACGGGTGCCTGCCTCTGCCCGCAGGGAGCGAAAAAGTCCGCCCCACCCCGGGGAAACCTGAGTCTGTTCCCACCTCTCGTCCCCGCCCGGGAGGGATCACGGCTAATACCCGCCGCCAGCGCCTCTTCACTGCCCCCTCCCAGCCCTCCGCCCAGAAGCTGCGCGCGTGGGGTGGTTTCCCGGCCCCAGGGGAGCGCGCAGGGCTCGGCTTTCCTGCAGGTGCCGGAGCCGGACGCGCCCGGGGGCGGCCGCGAACCTCCCGTCGCCTTTCCCCGGGCCGGCTCGCGGGGTGGGGCCGGGACGGAGCCCTCGGTGGAGAGGGGGGGACACGAGCGTGTGCAGATGCGAGCCTGTGCTCGGCGGACTCCGGGGAAGGCGCAGCGCCCGCCTGGGGAGCGGAGAGCCGACGAGGAAGCCAGACACGCTCCGCTCAGAGCCGTCGCAGCTGGGGGCGAGCCCAGGCGCCGAGACTCAGAGACTGTGGCTTGGGTCTTCTTTGCAATGAGAATAAAGCGGACGGGAGGGCCAGCTTTATAAAACCAAGAAGGGCCAAAAGCAAAACCCCATTAACGCCAGTGTCCCGTCACTGGTTTTCTGGAGGGGGCTGGGGCCCTGCTCCTGAGCTCTCCCGCGGAGAACACACCCAGCGGCGCTGCACCCTTGTCCCCGTATTTTTGCAAGTAGGCTACAGGGAAGAGTCATCAAACCCCAAAAAGCAAAATGCTGGCCTTTGGGGCAGAGGGACTGCACGATCCGTGTTCTCTATGTGTTCAGGCAAAGCACACCTGCTAATTCCTGAAGCGGATGGCTCTGAAATGTTAAAAGGACGGGCAGACAGCGGCTCAAAAATAACGTGGGGCAAGGAAAGTCCATCCGCCCCTTTGCAGCCCCTATGGGGGCGGGGGCAGAGAGCAACCCTCCTTCCTTCCCGGCCTCGCTTTCTTCATTGGTAGAATAAGGGTTATGGGTTCCGTAGATCTTCTCTACCCTCTCTCTGTCTAACGTCTACCATTTATGAAAACAATCTTTATCCCCCGGGGTGATAGGGAGTAAGAGGGAGAATGAGAGGCAGGGGGCTCCTGCATCAACAGTTCTCTCCACCCTTTGTTTTTCCTTCTTTACATGTAGTCAGTGAACATTTATTCCGCAGGTCCTCAAACGCAGTCAAACCTCATCCGTCAAAAGTAAGGCAGATTCGGGCACCTGGGTGGCTCAGTGGGTTAAGCCTCTGCCTTCAGCTCAGGTCACCATCCCAGGATCCTGGGATCGAGCCCCGCATCGGGCTCTCTGCTCAGCGGGGAGCCTGCTTCCCTTCCTCCCTATCTCTGCCTGCCTCTCTGCCTACTTGTGATCTTTGTCAAATAAATAAAAAAATAAAAATCTTTTTAAAAAAATTAAAAAGAGAAAACTCAGTTAATTCCCTTTAAAAAAAAAAAAAGGAAGGCAGATTCTGGGTTTGTTTCTTTTCTTCCCCCCCCCCTTTTTTTGGTGGATTTCCATTTGAAATTTTACTTCACTTTTAGTCATTTCTTTGTTGAGATACAATTTGCATATCGTAAGATGTATTCTTAAAGTTTACCATTGGTGATTTTATATTCCGGGTTCTGCAACCACTGCCCCTAGCTAATTCCAGAACACTCCTACTATTCCAGTAAGAAACCCCACACCCACCAGCAGTCACTCCTCAGTTTCCCCCAGCACTGAGCCCTGGGCAACCACTAATCTGCTTTCCATCTCTACAAATTTGCCCATAGTGAACATTTCACATAGGTAGAGACGTACAATACAAAGCCTTTGTGTCTAGCTTCCTACACCTAATGTTTGCAGAGTGCTTCCAAGCTATAGCCTGCATCTGTTTTCCTTTTCAAAGCTGAATAATGTTCCCTTGTGTAGATAAAACCACATCTTGTTCATGCATCCATCTCTGATGGACATTTTGTGTTGTTTCTACTTTTTCCCTCTATACTGCCTTGTTTGCCTTTCTCTTGGGTGTATATCTAAGAGTGGAATTTCTTGGCCATATGGTAACTCTATGATGAACTTCTCAAGGAACAGACACACTTTTCCATAGTGGCCGTACTGCTTTACCTTCCCATTACGATGGTTCCAATTTCTCCAAACCTTCACCCACAGTCATTGTCATTTTTTTTTAATTATACATATTCTAGTGGGTGTGAATTGGTATCTCATGGTTTTAATCCACATTTCCCTAATGACTAAAGATGCTGAGCGGCTTTTTCATTTATGGGCCATCTGTGTATCTGCTGTGGAGAAATGTCAGATCAAATCCTTTGCCCATTTTTACATTGGGTCGCGTGTCTTTCTATTGTTGAGTCATAAGTGATCTTATATCTGATAAGTAATAGTAGTCCTTTATCTGATATATGATTGGTAAATATTTTCTCCCATTCTGTGGGTTGTCTTTTCACTTGATGGGGACCTTTGAAGCACATACATTTTTAATTTGATAGTCAAATGTTTTTACAATAAAACATATGCTAACACGTTATAAGCTAATACTTAACAGTTTTTCAGACAATAAAAGTAATGCATGCCCCTTATCAGGGAAAAAAACTGCAAAAACATGGGAAGGATAAATTAGAAGTAATAATCATTTATGGTTCCATCACCTAGACACAGTCACTGTTCAGATTATGACCTATTTCCATCAGGCCCTTTTAAAACACATTATTTAGGGGCACCTGGGTGGCTCAGTGGGTTAGCCTGCTTCCCTTCCTCTCTCTCTCTGCCTGCCTCTCTGCCTACTTGTGATCTCTGCCTGTCAAATAAATAAATAAATATTTTAAAAATTTTAAATTAAATTTAAAAAATAAAAATAAATTTAAAAAATATTTATTTGCTATCATCCCAATGACGTCTGTAGCTCTGCACTTTACACTTGGGGTCATGATGAGGACTGTCTTACTGGCAATGTCCCCATGTTTAGGGCCTTCTCTTTATTCTCCTTTCCCACGGAAACCAATGTCTCCTATGCCCATTCCCTCAGGACTCAGCTAAGCTGTCTAGTATATTAATAATAAACACCATCGGGGCGCCTGGGTGGCTCAGTGGGTTAAGCCTCTGCCTTCGGCTCAGGTCATGATCTCAGGGTCCTGGGATTGAGCCCTGCATTGGGATCTCTGCTCGGCAGGGAGCCTGCTTCCCCGTCTCTCTCTGCCTGCCTCTCTGCCTGCTGGTGATCTCTGTCTGTCAAGTAAATAAATAAAATCTTAAAAAAATAATAATAAACATGATCATAAGTTATATGGGCTTTGCAGCTAAAGGGCACCTGTCCTGGTTCTGAGATATATCATTTGCAAAGTGAACTTTCGTGTCACATACTTAGTCCTCTGCCATATACTAGAAAGTGTGTGCAAGGAGCCACACCCACTCTTTTACCTCCCTGAGCCTCAAGCTCCCCATCTGTAAGATGGGAACAACACCAACCTCACGTTACAGTAAGGATCAAGCCTCAAAGTGTGAGTTGCAGCAGAAAGGGCCTGGTGGTGGGGGGGGGTGCTGCAGGAATGACTATGGCGCCCTGAATGTCCCATGCACTGAAGCCTGATAAGGTCCATGGCAGCAAGGAGATAAATCAGGACAGAGCGAGGGAGACTCTGAGATGAGAGGTCACCAAAGTCACACGAGTCCTTTGGGACAGAATTGGGGCAGGCCCTGGAAGTCATTTCCTTTCTCATACCCTTCTTTATTTCCTTTTTCTTTTTCCACGATGGATATGCACCACTGCTATTGTTGAGGGTTTTGTTGTTTTGTTTTGTTTTTTTAGTTTTTGTCATTCTCAAATATTTTAGAGATGTGACGGGAAGTGTTTTATCTGTTTTCATGTCAGAGTATTAAAGAGAAGTCATGGTGGCAAGAACGTGTGTGAATGAATGTGTGTGCACGTGTGCAAACCTGGGCACAAGTGAGTCTCCCTGAAAGAAAAGGTAAACTGGGGTGCGGGGTGGGTGGCTGTGTATTGCACGGCAGAGACCTCTGCATTCACCACAACAGATTCTCTCCCAGGACCAAGCTTGGAGGCTCTAGATTTTATTAAAGGACGCAATGTGTTCCTCCTCCTGGCTCAGTTCTTACCACCACTAAGGAGTCTTCTTGCTGAAGAACATTTATTAATATTACAAAACCTTAGTCCATGACTCACATTCTGGAACACTTACCTCCTGCCGGTGGCTTTGTGGTTGTCTCTTCCAAAACAGTGCTTAAGCCTCCCTTGTTGGAGAAAACTAAAATAGAGAAGCAGAAGGGAATGGCCCGCAGAGCCAGCTCTGCTTCTTTCTACGTCCCAAAGCTCATAACTCAGACCTCACGAGTTTGCCACTGAGTTCTAAGCATTACGAAGCTTAGGAAATGAATGTAAAATAATCCAGCTGCTGACGGTGTCAGAAAACATACAATTGTTATCTAAATCTCGAAAGAAAAGAGGTTATTTCCACCTCTAACATGACAGCCCCGCACTCCTGGTTCCTGGGAACACCTGTCTGAAAAGTAAAGAACACATGGATTCCTTTGTTTTGTTTTGCAAAGTAAGTCAGGGTTTAGTCTGCAGTAAGCTGAGACCCCGTGTGACTATGTTTTATACATTGCTGAAGGAGGTAACCCTAATCCGGGACATTGGAACTGTGAGTAATCTTTATTCATAGCTATAATCTTCATTATATCCTTGTTACTCACAGAAAATATTTACAGAGTATTCAAAAGGTGTGTGACATTCTCATAGGTTCCTAACTAGAGGGATTATGTGTCCAAGCCTGTCCCTGCAGATTCCCTATAGTTAGGACATTGATTTATTTGACAAATATTTCCTGGGGGCCTAGTGTGCCCAGAGCGCCAGGTTCAGAGCTCTATAAAGGACACAGAGTTGAAGAATCCGAAGAACCTACCTGTAACTTAGAGGAGCTGACCCGTGTACGAACTTGAGCATGATGTAAAAGATTTTGGCTTGAATGCAGTATAAAATATTATCATAATTCAGACAGTATAACTTTAATAATTGATAACACTTACTGAGAACCTCACTGTCTGGAGGGGTAGGCGTGATGATGACTCACATCGCAGAAATGAAGACAGAGGTTCAGGGCAGTTCAAGTATCCACAGGAAGCCACAGCGCCAAGTGGTGAGGGCAGGATTTGAACCCGGGCTGCAAAGGTGCAGAGCCGGAACTCACCGCACCCCCTACCCCGTCACTTTCAGTTGCCACACTGTGTACAGGTACACAGGTGCCCGAGGTATTTTGGTTTGTTTGCTCATTTTTTTTTTAATCATATTAGTGATAACTCTGCCCCCAAGTCATTGGCCCTGAAGCCTTTTCTCCTTTGGCAAGGCCGTCCTGACCTGGTGACCTTCTGACCTTGACCTCATAGCCCCATTCTCGAACCCTGGAGTTTTCAAACAACTGGAACCGCCGTCTTTTGAGCCTGGGTGCTTTGTCATCAGACAGACTTTTAACAAAAAATGAAGGTTCTCTGAGTGCAGCAGAACAGGGAGGGGCGTCTTCCGTGGGCGCTAGGGGGAGGGAGGGAAGTTCATATGATGGTCAGCGCAGCTGGAACCTAGTTTGGAACACAGATGTCAATGCCACCTTAGGCTTGTCACTCAAGGAGTGCATTGACTTTGCCGTCACTGGCAGGGCTGCACCTGCCTCAGTAGACTGATGATTTAGAGTTGGTTGTGTTCAATGTTCCTTGCTACACTAAGCGCAGCTCCCTTTGCCACACCTTATTATTATTTTTTTTTTTTAAGGTGAAAATGGCTTGTCGACCCCATGATCTCCCACCAAATCTCATCGGGAAGGTTGGGAAAGTCAGACGATGAGCCCCAGAACCGACCAAGCTGGAGAAATGGTGTTCCCTGCTTGTAGGATCTGGTTACGTAGGAGCCCTGTCATGAATGCTATATTCAGAAGAGACCCGGTATGTGTGACATTGTGCTGCATTTCAACAAAGAAGGGCTCAGTCAACTTGTTTTCTTCCAGCCACAATGGTAGGGTCTGACAAAGCACAGCCAAGGAGGGGAGGAGACTGCTGAGAGGGGGAGGCAGACACACAGCGCTGGGGGACAGTGGCTTTAGTTCAGGGATACCCTCCCTGAAATCCTGCTTTGGGACTTGGAGTCAAGGCAAAGATTCTTTTATCCCCTCCAAGGTTTTATTGTCTACTGTCGCTTCCGTATTTCTCCAGGAAGCACACAGAATTCTAGAAAGTGATTCTTGTTGTCTTAACAATGACATTCACCCAGCTCCTTTGCACCCACAATCTTAGGGTCAGCTTCAAGGACAAGGCACTCCCCTAACCAACGCAAGAGTTCATGTCTGATACCTGCCGTATTCTGTACCCCTGGGGAGGACTTGCCCCTCCGTGTTGCCCATCTTTCTCGTACCTGAGAGCAGCGACCTAGTCTCAGGAACTCTCAGGACATTGCCTGGCTCATGGGCACTACTTTTATTGTAACTCACTATGGCCTCTAATAGGGAACCATGGAGCTGGGGACCTCCAGGGGACCTGGCATAACAAAGAACACCATAGAGCCAGTAAGAATCTAAGAATGTTGCAATCTCTTGGTACCAATGAAATGACCCTGAGGAGGAAAAAAATCAAAATACCCATAGACATATATACATTGTTTTACCTTGATAACAGCTATGTAAAAACATAAATGCTTGTAGACGTACCCAGGACCAGGGGCGATGTTGAAAGATGAGAGAAATAGGTTTAGGTCCGGTAAATCCTTTATAATCAAAAGTTAATTAGAAAAATATATGTGTGTATAAACAACTGTATTAATGATATGTCTCTGCATAAACAAGTTATCGCAAAACTTAGAGGCTTGAGAGAACAAATATTTGTCCTCTCACCCGGCTTCTGTGGTTCGGGAATCTGGGGGTTGCTTAGCTCGATGGGTCTGGCTCAGGGGCTCTCCGAAGGTGCGGTCACATGTCAGCGAGGGCCGCTGTTGACCGCGCCCAGCAGGTCCATTCCCCAAAAGGCTCTGACCCGCACGATTATTGGCGAAAGGACTCAGTACCTTGTCACGCAGACCCCTCCACAGGGGACGCGTCTCCATGGGGCTGCTCAGGACACAAGAGCTGGCTTCCCCCCAGAGCAAGTGATGACTGAGTGAGAAAGAGAGCAGTATCCAGACCAAAGTTGCAATGCCTTTTATAATCTAATTATCGTTAGAGGAAAAAAATTTTAATTAAATATTTCTTCTAAAAAAGTGACATGTCATCACATCTGCCACGGTCTATGGTCACATCAACCAACGCTGATACAAGGTGGGAGGGGCCACACATGGGGCTGAATCCTCAGACACAGAATCACGAGGGACCGTCTCCGAGGTTGGCTCAAAGTCCATTTTTGCTCAAATACATGTTTAGGTTATTAAATATGCATTCTGAGTATACACTGAAATAGATATGTCAAAATACCCAATTCTCCTGATTATAGTTTTCAAGAAATAAAAACAGTGTTTGGTTAGTACTTCCTAGGGACCAAGCACTATATTAAGATTGTCCATGGACCCTCTCTACAGCCCTCACGCCTTCAAAGGAGGCAGTTTTAGGCACCTCACTTTAGAGATGGAACTTGAAGCACAGAGAGGTTAAGCAACTCCCCCAAGGGCACACAGCTAGCAAGGACATCAGAATAGGATAAGCTGTGCTCCTTCTCCAGTTATAGTTTTGTGGGGTAAATCTCTAACCTAACCGTGCTTTACAAATTAAGAGCCATCATTCCAAGTGGGTAGTTGAAGATGACCCTGCAAGTACAGAGAAAATCAGTTAAGACACAGATTCACAGTGATGTTTATGGAGTCTTGGATTAAGACCAGATCAGTCACCTGGGTCTTCTCTCTTCCCACTGTCCTCCTTCTCTAGTGGCTACACTGGGCTCCCCGTTGTTCCTGGACCACTGTTGGCATGTGACTGCCTTCGGTCTTTTGTGCTCCAAGTTCTTCTCATCCCCTCAGACCAGCTGGGTTCCCTCTATCACCTCCGTTTCCCAAATGCCACTTTGCAGGAGAGGCCCACTCTTACCCTGCTGCCTAAAATGACCAGCCCCCCATCCTTGGTCCTGCCTTCCTTCCCCTGTGGTCCTTTCCCATAGAACTCTGTCCACATCCTACATAATTCACTTATTTGGGGCGCTTACATTTTTCTCCCTATCCCAGGATGCCATCTCCACAAAGGCAAGGATTTGCATCTGTTTTGTTCACTGACCGCTATTGTGTTCGCTGAGGAGTCCCAGCACTTAGGTCAGTCTTTGGTACATAATATGTACTCAACATTAAATAGGTGTTTCTAGGGACACCTGGGTGGCTCAGTCGGGTAAGTGGCTGCCTTCAGCTCAGGTTGTGATCCCAGGGTCTTGGGACTGAGTCCCAAATCGGGACTGCTTGGCAGGGAGTCTGCTTCTCCCTCTCTGCCTACTTGTGCTCTCTATCTGTCAAATAAATAAATAAAATCTTAAAAAAAAAAAAAAAGATTACACAATCAAGGCAGAGACTCACACCAAGATTATCTGTCTGATTCTGAAATCTGGGCCAGTTTCAAGTGCAGTTCTCGGGCCCTAACCATCAGCCGAGGCACTAGCCTTACCTGGTTATCTTTCCATGAAGGCTGACACCTAACACTGCATGCCACATAGGAACGCTCAAAAAAATGTCACCGTTCATCTGAAATTGAGACTTCGCTGGATGTCTCGAGTTTTTATGTGCTAAACCTGGCAAATAACAACACACGCTCTATGACGATTCTGGAGTGTAGCCAGGCCTGCGAATGTTCATAAACTTTTATCTGTTCCTTTAAAAAACACTAAGTCTGGGGCGCCTGGGTGGCTCAGTGGGTTAAGCCGCTGCCTTCGGCTCAGGTCATGATCTCAGGGTCCTGGGATCGAGTCCCACATCGGGCTCTCTGCTCAGCAGGGAGCCTGTTTCCTCCTCTCTCTCTCTCTCTCTCTGCCTGCCTCTCTGCCTACTTGTGATCTCTTTCTCTGTCAAATAAATAAATAAAATCTTTAAAAAAAAAAAAAAACTAAGTCTGTACCTTGTACCAAGTACTCTTCTCTGTCTTGGAAACTCAGCAGGAAACAAAACAAATATTCCACCTTCGTGGATGTTCCCGGGGAACTTTAAACACTCATCCCAGTGGGGCACCCAGGTGGCCAAGTCCATGAAGCATCTGACTCTTGATTTCAACTCGAGTCATGATTTCGGGATTGAGTGGGGATCTTGGCTCCGTACTCAGGAGGGAGTCTGCTTGGGTTCTCTGCCTTCCCCCACCCCCTCCCCATGCACGTGTGAACTCTCTCAAGCTGCTTCTGTAAAATATATAAATAAATCTTTTTTCTTTTTTTAAACCTCACCCAGTTATGAAACACTGGGGTCAAGCACCCTAGTTTTACAGATCAGAGGAACCGAAGCCAACAAGGGCGCCACCACGGCTCAAGGTCACAGACAGAGGAAGGACTAGAAATCAAGTTTCCTAACTCCTAGCTAAGTTGTTTTTTTTTTTTTTTTTAATATCTCTCTGCTGACCATATGTCCTCAATTTCCCAGAACTCTTCCCTTTTAGTATTCCATTGTTCCTAAAATTATAGGCTTTGGTTTGCAAAATAAATTCCTAGAAGCTATGTCATTCTTTTTTTTTTTTTAAGATTTTATTTATTTATTTGACAGAGAAAGAGATCACAAGTAGGCAGAGAGGCAGGCAGAGAGAGAGGAGGAAGCAAGCTCCCCACCTAGCAGAGAGCCCGATGCGGGGCTCGATCCCAGGACCCTGAGATCATGAGCCGAAGGCAGAGGCTTAACCCACGGAACCACCCAGGTGCCCCAAGCTATGTCATTCTTAAAATCATACACTTAATACGACTGGGGGCTCTCCCTGTAACCGTAACACCACAATTTTGGCAGTCAACACGCACACACAGTAACAGAGAATCCTGACCCTCGATAAAAGGGGCAGTCGTTCCTGGCACTTGACTCTGCAGAGTACGTGTCTGCAGCACTTACCGTGTACAAAAACCAACGATTCTTCCAACAATCCTGTGAACGGGGCAGGTAAGACATCACAGTCACTGTCCTTTATAATTGAAGTAGTGGAGATTCGCATACATATCCAAGTTCAGACAACTTGTAAGTGGCAGAAACAGGGCTCAAGTCCAGGTTTTGTCTCTCCAAGTGAATAAAATAACCTGAGGGTGAATGAAGAGCTTGGCTAGCTTTTCTTCCTCCTTCTGCAAGGCTGGCCAGCCAAGGCCAGGAAGCCAGTGGCTACTGGTGAGGTGAGGCACCAGCCTGCCTGCTCACATGGAACCTGGCCCCAGCCCCAGCCGCTGTGTCCTGCCCGCCTCTCAGGCTCCACATTCCCGCACACCGGATGGTGCGAGGGCCGACTGATGGCAGAAAATCCTCAACCCAAATGCACACGGGTGAGCCAGGAACCGTGCCCGTGTGCTGCCATGTGTATAGAGAATCATGGAGGCGATGAGCCAGTCAGTTAACAAGAAAACCGCCGCCCCTCACATACGTTAAGGGCCCACATCAGCAAACCGAGCTTTGATAGCTAACCGAACTGCAGGTTCAACCCTCTGAGGAGGTAACCTTTGCCCAGTCAACATGGCATTTCATGGGCAGCACCAGAAATTTACTGATATGTCCTTTTTACTCTCCTAAGAAGGTGACCTTTCCCCAAACAATGCATTCTTCACCAAAAATTTCATTTTTTTCCCCCACCTCCTCTCTGCTTTTAAAAGCTTTTTCCTCTTCTCCAGCTCCAAGGACCTCCTTTCTCTTTGCTAGGTGGGTTGCCTGACTCATGGGAAGTTCAATAAAGCCAATGAGATCCTCCAATGTACCCAGTGGACTTCTGGTTATTTAACACCATCAGGTTCTTTGGGAATTGGTGGTCAAGCTGGTCAGTTTGCTCACATCATCAGTAGGAGATCAGGCTGGGCCACAGAAGAAGAAACCCAGAGAGGAGGGCCTGGGGAAGTGAGGCCTCATTTGATGATAATGATGCTAATTAACAGAGGAGAAATGTGAGATCAACTTCATGATGACACAGAGCCCGGGACTCTTTCAGATCCTGCTATGTGTCCTCATTTGTAAAATGGTGGCTCTATGGTCATGCATAAAAAAATTCTATGATTACAGGGGCGCCTGGGTGGCTCAGTGGGTTAAAGCCTCTGCTTTCGGCTCAGGTCATGGTCTCAGGGTCCTGGAATGGAGCCCCACGTCGGGCTCTCTGCTCAGCAGGAAGCCTGCTTCCTTCTCTCTCTCTCTCTGCCTGCTTCTCTGCCTACTTGTGATCTCTCTCTGTCAAATAAATAAATAAAATCTTTTTTAAAAAATTCTATGATTACAGTAGATCTGAAGAATTCCTATCATAATATATCCGATTAACATCTAATTAATAAATAAATCCAACAGCCAACAAGTAAAGATTTCGACTTCAGTCACTGGAGTTTGGCCAATAATTTTTGGAGTCCGTTGAGAGGCTTCCATTGCAAGAGATGGAAAACCCCTTGTCAAGCTGGTTTACGACAAAAGGGAGCTTCTTGGTTCATGTAAGTAAAAAGTCCAGGGGAAACACTGGCTTCATGTTCGGCTTGATCAGAGTCTGAACCAGTGACCTCAGGACACAATATCTCTCCATTTCTTGGTTCTCCCTTTGGCAGTTCCTCCTTCATTCTCAGGTTCTGTGTGATGGCACCAGTCACTGACTGCGGACAGGCCCAGCCAGAGGGAATGTGGAAATCTCACCCAGCACTCACCTGAAGTTCTCTTATGACTACAGATAAGCATGAGAGATCATTTTGAGATGATGGAAACCTATCACTGTGTCAGGGGAATGTGATGCTCTGATTGACCAGGCCTGATTACCACACCTATTCCCTGGGGACAGGGATATAGTCCGTTTTATCCAAAGCACAGCGACCAAGACTGGAGAGAGGGTCCTCTGTCTGCCAGTCAAAAATTGGGTTAATGGATTTGCTTCTAAGGCCCAAGAACCAAAGGTTGACCTGGGACCAGTGCTAGCTTTCAGGGCCTTTCTAAAGTCAAACGTGGGTCCATCATGGGCCAAACCACTGTCACATGTGCACCTTGTGAGGCCTAACTTTTGTTTTCTTAACTTCTCCATGGCAAATTTCAAGGTGGGATCAACCTTGTGTTGGATTCTTAGTCTCAGAGATGTTGACAATAGCCATCCCCAGAAAAATCCAGAAGGTCTTTCTCTCCAGGCTCAAGCACGTCATTTTTTGGTGCTGTGTTGTCTGAACTCAGGTGCTACATAGAGTTTCCTGGGGCCTGTCACAGGCCAGAGATCTGGGAGGAGACTTTTGCCACCTCTCTGTGCTCCACTCTGCAAGTCTTCAACCCCATGCTCCCTGAGAAGGAACCAGAAATAGACCCTCTGCCTTTATTTTTGGGTCATTAATACTCTTTATCTCACTTCTCACTATCTCTTCCAAGCTTGATTTGCAATGCTTGCGACTGTGGGTCCAAAGGAGGGAGGAGGTAATGGATTGGAATGAATCATGGGGCTGCACTTCACCCGATTTTCTGGGGCGTTGGAGACGGGGCGCCGAGGCTCTTCTTGCTTTGGGGAAGAAGGGCACAGTAGGCAACAGCAGCCAGGTCCCGGAGTGCCGAGCGGGGCCTTGGGGCTGTGTTCGACATCCTCCAAGTGTGGATAACCTCATCCACATCTGAGACCCGAGGAAAGCGACCCAGAGAAGTGGGTTAGCGGGGCACAGGGAGGCTGAGCAGAGCTGGGCTTGGAGCAGGCGCTGTCCTGTCTGCAAGGCGGGAAAGTTGAATCACAAGCTGCCCCTCCACTTCCCACCAGTCTGGCTGTGGTCTGCAGGCCCCTTCGCTGTCACAGCCCTGCAAGGGGCATCTCCTTTCCAATGCACACCTGACTTTACACTCCCAAGAGCATGACCCCAGTGACGTCGCCCCTGGATGTTAGCTGTCTGACTCTGGCAGGCACGTGCCTCTATGTCGCTGAGAAACTAGCAAGTTGCCAGGAGCACCTGCCTGGACTCCCCTCTGGACTCCAGGAAACAAACTGAGGGTTTCAGAAGGGGGTGGGTATGGGGTGACCGGGTGATGGTATTAAGGAGGGCTCGTGCTGGGATGAGCAAAAGGTGTTCTACACAACTAATGGATCCTTGAACACTACATTGAAAGCTTAAGATGTACTATATGTTGGCTAACTGAACATAATGGAAAAAAAGAAACCGATCCATATCAATAAGTTATTTTACATGCAAAACAAAAAGAGCTAAAATGCATTATTTCCACATAGAACATCACAGAACCAAGAGGTCGAAGAAAGCTGAAGAATCTTTCCGTTCAGGAATGGCAAACCATCCTCCTGATCCACAGCCAAATCCTGCAGAGATATTTTATTTGGCCAAGACAATGCTTTTTAAAAATATATATATAATAATATTGAGTTTGAACGCCTTTAGGTGGGGTGTGCCTGTCCAATTGTTCCCTGTCTGATCCACTTCCTGCTCTCTTAACGTTTTCAACAATTTAACCACCTGAACCGTAAGAGACATTGAGTATATGAGCTCTAACTTGAACCCAGCTTCCCGAATTCCTGGATCTCTCCTCCAGCCACACACACATACACAGAAGATCTCTAGCATGTGGCTTCCTTGCCTATGCTTCTAGAAGCAGGTCCTTTGAGGAAGTGGGCTCCATGGGGAGCAAGCTCTGACTTAAGAGTTCTTCCTGCATGAAGGGCGTCTGGGTGGCTCAGTGGGTTAAGCCTCTGCCTTCAGCTCAAGTCATGATCTCAGGGTCCTGGGATGGAGCTCCTGTATCGGGCTCTCTGCCCAGCAGGGAGCCTGCGTCCCCCTCTCTCTCTGCGGGCCTCTCTGCCTACTTCTGATCTATCAAATAAATAAAATAAATCTTTAAAAAAAAAAAGAGTGCTTCTTGAATGAAAATCATAGCATAGATTCACCAGCTAACATTAATGTGCTATATATTAACTCTTGCACTTCCAATCCTTTTGGCAGCTCCCTGCTTCTTGCTGAATGCTTTTCTCATTCCCAAGCATCCCATCGCAAGATGGAGGTAGCTCTTAGATACATTTTCCAACCTGCTCTTCAGGAAGAAAACGGGTAACTTAGCACAACATTCGACTTGTCTCTGCAACCACGGTCATCTCACAATGAACTTGGCAAAGGTCCGTCTAGCTCATCTGACTAAGATGAGCCGGGAGTCTAGGAGGCACCCGTCCCCCAGGAGGCTGCATTTCCAGGATATGGTAAATCTTAGTAGATCTTATCTCCAATTGCCCCATTAGACCTAGACATTTTCACAGCTTTGTGCTGTACAGAAGTTAGCTCGTGCCTGAATGCACAGGAATGTAACCCCAGCAATTATTTACCCAATGGAATGCGTTTTTTGTATTTCTGTCTTAAGGGAACTCTGTCAATGTTTTTGGTTTTCAGCTTTGACGGAGTAGATTGTGGACCTGTTATAACCTGATGAGAGGGGGAGACAATTCCATATTTTTCTGTTTTCAGGGAAAATAATCTCCATACGAAGGGCCATCTGGAGAACTCAGTAGATCATAAATCACTTCCAACACCAATTACATTTACTGGAAGCCCGGTGATTTTCTTGCAAGTAGAGACAGGAGGATACAGTGTCGGCTTCTGAAAACAACGCTGTTGTGAGCTTCCTCGAGGGAGAGCCAAAGGTCAGGAAGACCCCGGGCTGTTAGCCTGAGAAGGAGGGAGCTCCTGTAAGTAGGGAAACGGGAGCCCCTTTGGATTTTTCTCTTCTCTCTCAGCTGGAGTCCCCGCAACATCGAATGTGTTTTTCTCCCATGCAGCTCCTCATACACTTTCAGAGAGCACTGTCCTCTGCAAGCTTGTGTGGATCCACTGATCTCGATCAAGATGCACATTTTCAAGTCAATGTCACTTAGGAGCTGAACCACCTGAAGCGAGCCTTCTAACCCCTTAGGCTTTGCTTCCCTGTTTGGAACATGTGGCTAATGGAAATGGACCTCCCGCAGGGAAGCTGGGGCACCCAGGGGATCGATAAACATGAATTCCCTTTTCTTGCAAGTCAGAAATCTCAAAGGAGATGAGGTCTCCCTGCGAGGAATTCCACATAGCAAAACAATTACTGTCTAAATGTTAAACAGGCTGTTGAAATCAAGCATGTGTTGTAGATACCAGAATTCTATTAGGAAATTTCGCCCTCCTTCTGTTCCCATTAAAGAAGCAGAAAATCAACTCGGAAAGGGCAGAAAGGGCCGCCGTATCCCTTCCTTTTCATCACAGTGCTTGATCGTGGATGGACACACGATGCCAAAGGCTTTCCCTTCGATTTTTCTGTAGAAAAGACTTTGTCTTCCCTTTATGCTGGAGAGCTGTATGATGAATACCTACACCAGCAGGCTCCCACACATGTCATCTGGAAGGAGAATTAGTAGTGAAGAACTCTGGTGACATGTGGCCCCTAACACTTGGGTCCCCAAGGCCACCTGCTTTTTGCAATTTAGTGGATAGTCCCAGTATTGCGCCCCCCCCCCATTAAATTTCTATTTTCCTTAAGCTAGTTGGAGTTGGCTTTACATTATTTGGAACTGCAGGGGTTTTGATTAACTGCTTATGTGTCCATGAACACTGATAATTGGGAAGACCACATAGCAGCACGGAAAAGAGATTTTGGTGAATTTTACAAATAGCACCAGATCAAATTACGTGAATGATACACATTGTAGCTATTTAAAATAAGCACAGGTATGGACACCTGGGTGGCTCAGTCAGTAAGCACCTGCTTCAGCTCAGGTCATGATCCTGGGTCCGCATGGAGCCATGCACTGGGGTCAGCAGGAAGTCTGTTTCTCTCTCTGCTCCTCCCCCTGCTTGTGCTCTCTCTCTCTCTCATGCTCTCTCTCTCAACATAAATAAATTAAATAAATAAATAAAATCTTTTTAAAAAGTAAGCATGCATATGCAAAACAGCTAGAAAGGGATACCTTGAAGATGCAATGAATGTTCAGCGTAGTAAAGGGGAATATTTTTTCCTTTCGTACAATTTCCTACATCATACAAATGGACCAAATTACAATCAGTGTGCAGAGTAAATGTGGTCTGTTTCCTAAAACTGACCGAACCTCTATCATCAGCTTTCCCTGCACTAACCATTAACGTATCTTAGTTTCTTTAGATGGGAAAGTGTTTTGGTTTTAAGAGTTGTTTTGTTTTGTTTTCATTTCAAAGTAAATGTCTAATCTTATTTGTTTCCTGCCTCACTTTCCAAAATAGGACCTTGTGGCATCATGGGGGCAGGTGGATGACCTGGTGGCAGTAGGTGGGAACCAAGCTGTAGATTTGCACACCTACAGAGATTTGCACACCCACAATTAGGGCATTTGGTATGTGATGTGATGGTATTTGGAGATGGGGCCTTTCGGGGGTAGTTAGGTTGAGATGAGGTCATGAGTGTGGGGATAATCTCACTAATCACGGGATTAGTTGCCTTATAAACAGAAGAGAAATCTCTCTCTCTCTCTCTCTGCATGCACACACCAAGGGAAGGCCAGGTGCACACACACAGTGAGAAGCTGACCCTCTTCAAACTATGAAGAGAGCTCTCGCCAGCAACCTGATTGGCTAGCACCTTGATCTTGGACCTCCCAGCCTCCAAAATTGTGAGAAAATGAACGTCTGTGGTGTAAGCCCCCCAGGCTACAGAATTTCGTTATGGCAGCCTGAGCCAAGATCGTTGGTGCTGATGTTTTCAGCAATGTGTCTGGGTATCTGGCTGACAGCACTGTTGATGTCTGTGTTTGGGAAAACTGTGATTTTTTTCTGCCTTGGTCAGGGCTCGGGGGTCTTCCCTATGACTTGCTCCCAGCTCCCACGTTGGCTTTGGTGGCCCTGCAGATCCCTTTGTGTCTCAGCCACTCTCTTACTTAGGCCATCCAGCTCATCCCTTGCCACAGCTGCCTGACTCATTGGCACCCACGTCCTCGAGTCCCTGAGGAAATGCCTGGGTCCCTCCTGGGCCACCTGGGGTTTAGGTCTCATAACCACATCGTATTCTGTTGTGAAATGACCCTTTATTGCAATACTTACCTTTGTTGTTCTTCACCACTGGTGATGTCACCTATGACGTCATGAGAGGGCTGCCCCCATCGGCCCCACAGCCCACAGACGGGGCAGACCTCAGGTGCAGGATCTCCTTAACGGTTCTAGAGAGTTCTCTGGCTGAAGACCACTATCTCATCTGTCCCACAACATCTGATTTCTACTGTGCTTCATGTTCTCCTGCTTCTTTCTCTCCCTGGTTGGTCCCTGGGGGGCTCTGGTGATCTGACCCATCTATTCTGAATGGTCAGCTTCCCCATCAGCCGCGGATCCTTCCAGTCACTGGGGGTCTTGGCAAGGTCATTACCCACCATTTTCAGAGACAGACCCAGGGGGCTGATGTGGGGAGGCAAGGTAGACCTGGCATTGAACCCCCTCAACGGCGGACCTCAGGTTTTCAACTTTGACTTTGTTGGGGGTGAACTGGGGAGGAAGCCGGGGTGGTGGGGGGGCGGGTGTCTGATGAGCCAGACTGCAGGTGCTGGATGACCAGAGACGGCTGTACGTGAGCCTCCACGAAGACACGCAGAAACACCCACACTCTTACTTGCTTTCTTCAGGGCTCCAGCTTGGTGGGGGCTGCCCCTTAGGTCAAACTTACTTCTCTTTACTTATGGCTTCAACCTCAGGTCTGCCATTCAGACCCTTGATCCATTCATGGAAATGGTAGGAATTTAGAAAATCCTCTTCTTATTCTACAACTGATGACTTTTTTTTTTTTTTTTTTTTTTTTTTTTTTTTTTTTTTTTGGAGCGAGCCATAGAATGAGAGAGCAGGAGGAGAGGCAAAGACAGAGGGAGAGAGAGATTGAATCTCAAGCAGGCTCCATTCCTAGTGCGGAATCAAATGCAGAGTTTGAGCCCCGGACCCTGAGATCATGACCCAAGCTGAAATGAAGAGTTGGACGCTTAACAGACGGAGCCACCCAGGTGCTCCAGATAATCAATGACTTCTAAAGACTGTCCTTCTAGAAACTCAAATTTGGAAGTTAAATGCTGGGCCTTGGGGTGCCTGGGTGGTTCAGTGGGTAAAGCCTCTGCACAGTAGAGGCTCAGGTCATGATCTCAGGGTCCTGGTATCGAGCCCTGCATCAGGCTCTCTGCTTGGGGGGAGCCTGCTTCTCCTCTCTCTCTGCCTGCCTCTCTGCCTACTTGTGATCTCTCTCTCTCTGTCAAATAAATAAATAAAATCTTAAAAAAAAAAAACAAAAATAAATGCTGGACCTTTACTTTTTTTTTTCTACATTGCATTCCTGCTCTAAAGATCGCAGTCTTCCCCGAGGCACAGAGAAACCTCACACTGATCAGAGAGAACATCATTCACAGAATATAAAAAAAGAATAATCTATTTAAAGTATATTATCCTTATTCTACCCTTCAGACTCCCTTATGTTCTTAACTTTCTCCCCTGACATCCCAACTCCCGGACAATCCTTGGCCAAACTGCGTAGTGATGATAATTATTGTCTATTGAATACTTGGTGTCAGACAAACGTGCTTTTAAACTTTACCATACTCCCACAGATGCTTCTGTCCCCAGTGAAACAGATGAGAGAGAGAGGGCTCAGGAAAGGTGACTCGTACAACAGAACAGAGCTAACTCGGAGGAAGAAACAACTTTAAAAAACACATTTGTATCTTTTTTTGCTTTTGCTCACTTTGGCTCAGAAGTCAGACATGCATTCCAACGCTGCAAATGTAACATTTTTAAGACAAAAAAGAAAAAAAACTCAAGTACGTTGGTGCTTAACATACTACTTAGAAAATAGTAAGGTCTCAGAAAAAGACAAGGGTTAATATTTATTAATGGTATTTCTATGTGTGTCCCAGGAAATGAGCATCTCTGTGCATAGGGGGGGGGGTCCACCATGGCCAAACTCTTGGTACGATTTGATATGACCACAGCCGAGCAAGGAAGGAGGAGAGGTGCTTTGGGGAGTAAGGACATCCTGGTTGAGACGGAAACATGGGGCTGGCCTTCCCCCTTTGCTTTTGGATGGGCGTCCAGGAAACCTGGGTTCTTGCCCGGGCATGGTCAACACTAGCCATTAAAGCTCCTCCCATTGGTTAGTTTCCGGACCGGGAAGTGAGGGGTTTGGACACCATTGGATGATGGTCGAGGTTTTGCCTAATGTTAGGAGTCCTGGAAAAATGGTATCCTCAGAGGTAGAAAAGTCTAGATAGCCCCGCTGAGCTGCACTGTCCCCCGGCCCCCAGAGCCTCTCTGTCGTCTCCAGCGCTCAATCCCATCTCAGGAGCAGAAGGGGAAGGAAGGTGGGAACCGAGAGAGGAAAAGGGGAATCAGTGGAAAGAGGGAACCAAACGGCAGGTGAGGGGACAGGGGAAGGAAGACAGAAATCACACCGTTTTCAGAGAAAGGACACAGGGGACAAGGCAAGGGAGGCGATGAACGGATGTTTGCCTTCTTAGGCTCATCAGACGAAATGACAGCGGACGTTGATTAAGCCCTCATCCGAGGCCTGTTACCTGTGGAACGTGTTCTCCCTCATTTAGTCCTCACACATTTCATTTTCCAGAGAAGTAGGAAACTGAGGCTTACAAAGTTCGTCAAAGAGCCCAATGTCACCGTCTCAGACCTGTCCCAGCTGCTGTGACAAAGTTTCTAACACTGACTGGGAAGCTTTATAAACACCATTCATTTCTCAGTGTGGAGGCTGCAAATCTGAGCCCAAGACACCACAGATTCAGTGGGAGGCGAAGTCTCTCTTCCCGGGTGCCGATGGCCTACTTCTAGCTGTGTCCCCACACGGCAGAGAGGGCGAGAGTCCTTTGGGGTCCCTTCTACAACGACATGAATCTCATTCCTGAGGGCTCCACCCTCGTGATCTAATTACCTCCCGAAGGCCCCACTTCCAAATACCATCACATTGGGGGTTAGGATACAACGCGGGAATTTTGGGGGGACACAGACATTCAGCCCACTACAATGACTGAGAGTAAGAAGCAGAACAAGACACCAGACCTCAGCATCTCTGATTCTAGATCTGTGCTCCTCGACTCCGGTCCATACCGCTTTCCTGCCCAGTACCTCCTCTGTGCTAGGGAATGTCATTCTTTTGCTTAATTAAGGCTGACTTAGCATTTAACCTTAATCTCATGGCTGACCTAGTGAGATGAGTTCACCACCCACGGGCAGAGAGTCAGACAGACGGGCACCTACCTACACACTCACTCACCCCTTGATGGCACTCAAGAAGGCTTGGGAAAGAAAATTCAAAGCTGTGAATAACATAAATAGAAAGTCTTTTTTTTTTTTTCTTTTTTTAAATTGGATGCCATCGCATAGAGACAGCTGTTTCAGCTTAATGAACTCTGGCTTCATCTACTGTTGAAGTTAATTCTTGTGCCTTCCGGATACAAGATCCCAGAATGTGTGCCTGGACATATTCCCACGTCATTCCCAGCTGACCACAGGTGTCTGAGGTTTGTTGGGGGATAACAGGCATATAAATCCAGCGGTGACTAACCCTAGCTAATCCCATACAATGTCCTTAGTATCATCCCCATCAGGAACGCAGTGCAAGCTTCACTCTAGCCTGCGACCGAGAGCACAGGTATTACGGTAGAAGCAGACTGAGCAGTGATGGAAGATGCCCCATCAGGAATCCCGTCTCCGGCTGATATTTTAACTCTGGGATCCATGAGGAAACATGGGAACAATGAACCAAATCCCAACCCAACCGTCTCCGAGGTCCACATACCTTCTCTGGATCCTTCTTTGGAACATCATAAGGTCTTGGGATCAGTCAGACTCAGGTTCAAATTTGGCCACTGCCATTTACTGATGGTGGAACAGGAGTGGGAGGGCAGTCTCTCCCACATGGAAATGCTACTACCTCTCCTGCAAACAGGAGAGATGGGCAGGTTGTTGTGGGGGTCAGGTGAGCTGGCGCACACAGAGTACCCAAGTGAGCAGCCCTTGGGTCTGTGCCACCTGCCCTGAGAGCTTTAGTGAGATTTCCATGAAGAACAATGCATCTATTCTCATGGTTCTGCAGTCTGGCTTGGGCTCAGCTAGGTGGTTCTTCTGCTGGTCTTATCTGGAGTTACCTGTGCACTCACACCTCCAGGAGACACAACTGGGGCTGGAAATCCACGATGGCTTCCTTCCGGCATCAGACACCTTGGCTGGGATGGCTAGAACAGTGGGGACAAGGCTAGGGATCTCTGTATTTTCAAGAGGTCCCATCACCAGAGTGGCCAGCAAGGCTGGCTTCATAAGGATGCAACAGACCCACAGCTTCCCACATCCAAAAGGGTCCCTGCTGAGATGAACACTCTGTTGCCACCATCTTGGAATTTTTAGTAATTTTTTAAAGAAGGGACCTTGCATTGTCCTTTTAGATTCGGTTCTGCACATTACATAGCTTCTTTTTACAATGGATCACAACTCCAAGAGGATGAAAAATGGAGCTTGCAAGCTTCTTAAGATTGAGGCCAGAACTCACACCATATCACCTCACTGTATTCTGGGGACCAAAGGCTATCCCGATCCAAGAAGAGAAAGAAGAAAAATCTTCCATACGCTTAGCATTTCCCATAAGCAATCAGGTCCTGAGAGAGTTTGTTTGGTGCTCAGAAGCAGCTCATAAAAAAAAGGGATCTATGGTCAAGAGTCAGAAACTTCCCAGAAATGAAGGTGACCACAACACAAGAAAGTGGAAAGGAGAAAAACTCAGGGCCTGAGGCAATGTTTGGCTCTCAGGATCACGCTGGTTTCCTTGGTCAGTCAGCCATGGTGTGCGAGGAGCAGCAGGCACCTTTCTTTCAGAAGAGACAACTGCCCCTTCCAGAGACTTGGGCAGGGTAGGCTCTCAGCAAGGGGCTGTGGATGAGGTGGGCCCTATAACCTGACAGAAATGCTTGTCTATTTATTAACTCTTTATGAGGTACAATACCATGCCTGGGCCTCTGGGGATATAAGTTGGGGCCTAGAGGAGAACGGCCCCTTCTTTTTAGTCACATAAGGGCATTTCTTGCTACCTCTGATCGAAGCAGAAGGGGAGGAGAGTGTGGGGAGCAGATTTTTTCTAACTGTTCCTTGCACACAGGGAGTGGGTCTTGTTCCTTGCTGGCTGGGGCACATGTCCTCATGTGACAACACCCAGCTCTAATGGAGAGCTAGAGAATGCATTCTTTTCCTAACATATGACTAACCACATAGAACAGCCGTGTGAAGGGGGACCAGAAAGTGTGACTTTATCTTACTTGATCCTGTCCCACTCCAGGGAAGATGGCAGACTTAGGCTCTCTCAAGGAGGCATACCCACAAAGGCAGGCCCATCTTGTGACTTCCATCTTCAGCGTGCCCCTCCACCCCTCTCTCTCTCCTACCCCTTATAGTTCCTTCTTCCCACCCTCGGTCTGGTGTCCGAGTGTCCTTCCTTGATATTTTCTTGGTACCTTCTGGCAAACTCCAACATGTATGACCTCTTCTGGTGCTGTGGGCTTTCTGTGCCTAGCTTTGCAGGAGAACATGGTTAGCCCAGGAGGTGGAGACCTTGGTGGGTGATCAGATCCCTGGGCAGGTTCCTTCCAGTGGTAGTTGTTTTTCATTCATTACATAACAAACAAGCAACTTCAACCGAGTAGGCTTCAATATCGCCCAGCCACAAGCATCTCCTGTTATTTGAAGAAATGTTACATCCTCTATTAACATGACTTTGAGCAGCTCTTTGCAAAATGATAACCTTGGCATCGTTTAGTTGAAGGAGAATTTAATTTCTCCAGTATCTGGTTTACACGGCAAGAATCCCCATGGGGACTGTGAACAGGACCGTCTTCACTACCCAGGAAGGCTCGTGTCCACTTGGATAAGAGTTTCCAGATCTTCAGTCTCTTAGCAGTCAAGAAGAGGGAGAGCTTCCTGCTGCACAGAACGTCCAGATAAGTCGGGGGTAGGGCGCATGTGTGTGTTAGGGGAGGGACTTGGACAGTCTTATACTCAGATGAAACTAGAGCGGGAGAAGTCAGTGAGGGGTGGGTGGGAAAGGGAAGAAGCTTCCAGAAGCAGGTGCACAGTTGGGGGTGAGTTCCTGCTGGAGCTCAGGAGTAATGGGGGGACACACTTCCAATCCTTCCCTCCAGCTATGCGCACACACGTGTGTGCCCCCTGGATGGGGGTGCTCTCTCAGGGCAGAGACTGGGTTCTGCTTCCTCATCTGCAGGAAATGCTGCCCCCCCCCCTTGGCCTCCCAACGTTGTGGGTTTGCCATGAGAACCAGAACTCAGACAGGTGAACCCCAAGCTTGGTACGGGTGGGGGTTCTGCTCGGGGGACACCACTGGACAACGGCCCGCTCCTCCCACTTTTTTTTTTTTTTACCCTTTCATTCCCACTGCAAGGTGAGCTGCCCCCGTCTGGGCTCCTCTCGTTGGGGGGGGGTGGGGAAGATTTTAGGACTGTGCCCAAGTCTCATGATACGACCTTACTCGGCTCCCACTTGGACTCCTTTTCCTGCAGCTTCACAGCTCCTGAGGGAAAAAGGCCCGGAGCCTGCCCATAGGCTTCCTTTCTCAAGTCCAGCTAATCACCATGAATGACAGGCGGAAGCAGTTTTCTGCTCCTGAAGCAAAACAAACCAAACCAACCAACAACAACAGCAAAACCAAAACAACAACAACAACAACAACAAACACACACACACACACAAAAACCACGCACACACACACCCCCCCCCCCCCCCCCAAGCGCAGGAGTCCTAAAACCCCAGGGCTTTCGGGATTTGCCAGCCCCACTGGAACCACGGCTGGGGTGTCGTGGGCTCAGTTCTCTGGGGATCTGGGCCACTGAGTTTCTTATTCTGTTGCCAGGCTCTACACCATCCTTTTGTGAAACCTTTGGCTTCCTATGCATCTAGAGACTTCGGAGGCTTGGCGGCCAAGTTGGGGCGGATGGAGCGGGTAGGCAAGACTGCGGGTGAAGGCCGGGCCTCTGACGGAGCCTGTCAGCTCAGTGACTGCGTGTCCCTGCTCCGGCCTTGTCTTTTTTTGTTGTTGTTGTTCCTTAGGGCTCTGGGCAAACTGGGGTAGCTTTGTTTCCAGGAGGAGTCTGTGTACTGTGATACCCTGGAGGAGCACCTGCGGACCGGGGTTGCGGGGGGTGGACACAGGTGGGCTGTTGGAGCCCGTGTATTTACCTTCCAGAGGAATGCCCTGGAAACATGCTGCGCTTGAGAAGGAAGGGAAGCCAGGTCGGATTGGGTTTCCAGGCGCCACTGTGCACCCTCTCTGTTCCACCGAGACGCTTGCTCTCCGCTCCCCTGCAGGCCCTCGCTGTTGGCCCCTGCCAGCCGGCATCAACGGGCACTTCAAGCTGAATAGGCCAGGCGTTGATTTACTGGGAAATCAGGCCTCTGTCCTGTGGCCACCTTTGGCCTCCTTTTGATGAATGCCGCCGCCGGGGGGGTCTGGCCAAACTTTCTGAAGCTGTGGAGTGCAAACAGTGCTTCCTTATATTGGGGGCAAGCCCTCTGGAGTTTCCAAAACAAGTCCCATGCCTTCATTATCCACTGGATCTCCTCGGCAGGTAGGAAGAAGACAGAGCAACGTTTATCTATATTTTACAGTTAAAAAAACAAACCCTGAAGCTGAGCAGAATAGTGACTTGGCCAGTGTTGCCGCGCTAGAGACCAAAGGAGTGAGAAACCAGGGCTTCTGATCCCTGGTCCAGAGGCTTTGGGCAGTCACGTGGTCTTCTATATAATAATAATAATAATAATAATAATAATAATAATAATTTGTTGTTATTATATCGTCTCACTGATAATCCTGACAATCCTGTTGGCTAACTGAACTTGTTATCCATACGGAACGTATTCATCTATGTCCTGTTCTCTCACTGCATAAAGGAACTGACAAGGGACAAAAGCTGATTTTTCCACTGTGTCCTTTGGAGCTATACCACCTGGAAAGTCACTCCCTTATCCTTGCTGCTGGTGACTCCGTCTTCCAGGGCGTGAGCAAAATAGTAAAAGTGAAAGCCATTTGAGCTGCCAGGCGAATGCCACAGACATCACTGTCAGACTAGGAGCTGGGCTGGATTCAGTAGCATCATTCCAGAGACAGCAGTGCCCCACCCCCCACCTCCACACCCCCGCGGGGTCAGGAACAGGGACATCTCTCCAAATCACTTTCAACTGAGGCCATGTTGCATTTCCTTCAGGAATTCTATGACTGCAAACTTCGTGACCATTGGAGATTTGGGTTCTTCATCAGACTCTGTTTGGTTGGGTTTAAGGTTATTAAGGATAAAGTTTAGGATGAGTCCGGGGATGGCGCCAGAAAAGGGAGGAAATCTTCCAAGTCTTGCCCATGCATTGACAGGCTAGAGTCAAGAGTGAACGGAAAGGCATTCCTCTGGGGCCAATGGACCCAAATGGACTGTCCTCCTTTAGGTACTGCTTTTAGCTCAGAGTTACAGAAAAGGAACAGTCTGGAAGAAATCATCACTGGTGGCCACCTTCATCCATTATTTTGGGTGTTTACAAACACCCACTCAGTGTCCATTATGGCCCGGCCCTGGCAATGCAATGATGATGTTTGACTTAACCCAGTCAAACCTACCGTTGTTCTATTTCCCTGTCCCTCTCTCTCCTACCAGTGCCCCTCCTCACCTTCAGCTCCATAGTTCTGATTCCTGATCATGTGCACAATTTTTGGAAAGACACTCCAGAGGACGAATGACTGGTACAGTGACATACCCCACTCCCATCTCTCCAGTCCCCACTTTCCTTCCGTCTACAAGAAGCCCTAGGTCCTGCTTCTTCTAGTGCATATATTCCTTCAGCTCCCCTCCTGGGGAGGGTCCTGCTGAGTCAGTGGTTGTGAACATGGTAGGAAAGAAACTGTCATCCTGATGCCCATACAATCTCCTGCTTCTGAATGCTGTAACGCAAAATGTTTGGTAATGAGCCTCTCGTGATTTCTTTGCTTCCTTTCTCCCTTTCTTCCCTGTTCTCTGAGGAACTACTGGTCCCTTTATCACTAGCCATGTGGTTTGACCCCACTTCTAGTGTGAAGGGAGAACCTTGGTTAGCACAAGCCACTCCACTTAGAATGAACCCAAAAGATTTCCCTGAGAATTCTGGAACAGAGGAGGTTGTAAGGTTCAGGACTGCCTGATAGTCTGTCATCCCGAGCGATGAGCTGGAATTTGCAGGGGCCACTACTGAACGTCCGAGAACGGAGCCAGCCAGGAGGAAGCAGAGATAAAAAATGGACCCAGGACGTGCTCTGTGGGTCCTGAATCAAGCTGCATCTGACCCAACAATACCTCTGGGTTGTCCTGTTATGTGAGCCTGTAAACTCCACCACCCCCTTTGAAAGCACGAAACTGAGTTTGGTTTTCTGTCCCTTACAAAAGATGGCCAACTGAGAACTACTCTTCAGCTAGATAGAGTTTCCCAAGTGGTATGCCATGGTGCACCCAGGAACTGGGTTATAGATATTACTTGAGGTTGACTGGCCCAGCCTGCTGGGAGGGACTCCAGGGCTGGAAATTTCTAGCAGCAAGTAGCTTCGTCCATAGGTCCCAGTGAGACAGCAAATACAGAATCTTAACGTACCCCACTATGGTGATTTTAAAATATGTTTAAAAAATTCTTTGGCACTTCGCCACTCAAAACATGGAGCCCAATAATTCTCCCCCACAATGTGGCCCAACCCTGGTGGCCTACTTCTAAAATACAGAAGATGGCAGACGTGAGGGAGTCTGACTTCACAGGCTAGCTCAGGAAGGACGTGGCCACATTGGCCTTACTTCTCTCATATCGTGCCCCCTAGGGGGAGTCAGCAGCCGTGCATCTGGAGAGAAGTCCGCAGAGAGAAGAACTAAGGCCTCCCATCAAAGACCAGCACCAATTTCCAACATTAGGAATGAGCATCTTAGAACCGAATCCACCAGCTTCAGTCAGGCCTTCAGATGATGGCAGCTCTGGCCAAGAGCTTGACCGCAACCTCATGGGATACCTCAAATCAGACAGTCCGGGTAAGCTACTCTGGAATTTCAAATGCGCAGTGACTGGGTGAGATATTGTTGATTGCTGTTTTCAAGCTAAGGAGTTTGTGGGCTTTTTGTTATGCCTCAATGGATCACATTTAAGTCCATGGTGTGAAAAAGATTAGGAAGTACTGATTTCAGTCAAAAAAACAAAAACAGAAACAAAACAAAACAAAACAAAACAACCCACAAAAACAAAACAAAACAACCCACAAAAACAAAACAAAACAAAACAAATATGCACTGGATACGGTGGACACACCCAGCACTCTGGGATGTATTAGAACCTTTGGGGCGTTTTGTTTGGTTTCCAAAATGATACTTAATAGCAGCTTTACAGCATTTGAGATCACAAGCATTTAAAAATACATTCAAGGCAAAACAAAGGCTCCCTGTCCAATGACAGCTCTAAAGTTTTTCATTTTGAAACAAACCTATTGTCATGGAAAGAGCTCCTTAGGGAATAGAATTAGAGTCCAAGACAGTGCAAGGCGTGACAATGCAATCAGACCTATACAGCATATGTCCCATTTCCCTGCAGATCCTATTTTGCTAAAAAAGATGTTAGTATTAAGTAATCTCTACACCCAATGTGGGAGGGGGGCTCGCACCCACAACCCTGAGATCAAGAGTCCCATGTTCCGTCAACTGACCCAGCCAGGTGCCCCTTCCTGGAGATCCCTAGGAGATAGGGACAATTGCACCCTTGACCTTGCCAAAGGAGAGGCAGCATGAAGCTGATCAGTGGAGGCCTCCAAAAAACTTGCACAGAAGGATTTTCCTAAGTAAAATCAAAATGCTATCATGGTATATCAGATTTGTCTAATTTTTAGAAAACCAAAAGGCCTGATTTGCTTAAAATTTTTTTTTAAGATTTTTAAAGATTTTGAGAGAGAGAGAGCCAGCACAAGCTGGGAAGAGAGGCAGAGGGAGATGGAGAAGCAGGCTTCCTGCTGAGCACAGAGACCAATACCTGGCAGATCCCAGGACCCCAAGATCATGACCTGAGCTGAAGGCAGATGTGCAACTGACTGAGCCACCCAGGCATCCCTAATTTGCTTTACTCTTGGGAAGGCTTTTTGGTTGTTTTTGTTTTTAAAGATTTTATTTATTTGACAGAGAGAGAGAGAGCACAAGTAGGCAGAGAGGCAGGCAGAGAGAGAGAAGGGAGGAAGCAGGCTCCCTGCAGAGCAGAGAGCACGACGCGGGGCTCCATTCCAGAACCCTGGGATCATGACCCGAGCTGAAGACAGAGGCTTTAACCCACTGAGCAACCCACGTGCCCCTTGTTTTTTTTTTTTTAAGGAATGTTTAAAATGCTTTTCTTAACCTCATGTTTAAGGGTTAAGAGGACTGAGTCCAAGTTCTTTGTGTCTGCTATTAATTTATGTAAGTGCAGTAATGCCTCCACTGTATTTATAACTGTTACCCGAGGAATGACTAAATTCTCTGGAACTGAGAAAAAAGCCAGGGTTAACGCATAAAGACTAGGAGAAACAAAACCAAGGTTGGCCAGTCCAAACCCCCAACTCTACCAGCTTCACCTCTAGGGAAGCCCACGGGCTCTCAATCAGAATTCTGTCATTCTCTCTCCAGACCCAACCCCCTATTGAGAGCCCATACATCCGGGGCATCAAGTTATAAAAGCTGGAAGCTTCTAGAATTGCACTGTCCAAGAAAGTGACCGCCAGCCACATGTGGCTTACTGAGCACCAGAAATGCGGCTGGTTTTAACTGAGATTAAATCTGCAAGTATAAAATCTGAATGTGTCAAATACAGACAGACAGACATTGCAGCCAGCATCAGAAAGAACGTAGAATACCTCATTAATAGTTTTTGGATTGATAATATGTTGAAACAATAATGCTTTTTATATATCAGGTTAACTAAAATACATTGCTAAAATTAATGCCACCTGTTTCTTTTCGTGGTTATTTTTCAAGTGGCTACTAGAAAATTTAAAATTAGACCTGTGGGCTGTCTCGCATTTCTAGTGGACAGGGCTATTTCAGAAGTCTACTCACACACGCTTGTGGACTTAGCCGTACAGCGAACACTTATTGAGTGTCTTACGTAAATTCAGCACTGGGGTAGAGGGTAGAAGGCAGAAGTTAACACAGTCCCTGAACTTGGGAAGCAAGTCGCACCCACTGTGGTACAAGAAAGACTAAAAACAAAAACAACAAAAAACAAACAACAACGAGTGACAACAGGTAGCTAAACACAGGGGACTTTTAATCAAGAGTATCTTAGCTCATTGGGACTATTAGGACTCTTGGAGTTAAAAGACAGCCATAGGTAGCTTAGCAACTACCACTTACTATTTGAGGGCAAAATAGAATATATGTTGGTAGGACTGACGGCCAGCCTTGAGTCACTCATGAAAGGTTCGGTTCTGTAGGGCCCGTTGCCTGTTCTAGACGCTCTGTTGTGGCTATGTGCTCAGAAGTGCTCCCTCCTCGCTAAGACGGCAGGCTTTGGAGGGACGATGTTATGTGACCTGAGTCTCACCCAGAACCTCCCACACAGAAGACGCCAAACAGCATATGGAATTCAAGTGTCTCCTATGGACTCATTTAGGAAAGCAATTAAAGGTATAATATCCTTTAGAAAGAGTTCTTCCCGAAATGCCTAAACACCAAAGAGTTTGCCATGTGAACTAGTAACCTTTTATGATTTAAAAAAAAAAAAATCACTTTCAGAATATAAATTCATGTCTCAGCAGTTCTGGATTACCCAAACGCACTCTCTCTCTCTTATAAACTCCAGATTAAATACTGCCGGAGAGGCGCGCCCCAGGACAGCCCCGTCGGGAGGACCACACCCACGCACAGCAACTTTCCTTTTCTCCAAAGTGCTTTGTCAGAGCCGCGAGTTGTCGAAATAAAAAACACGAGCTGCAAAGGGAAACGTTTCACTTGCCATTCTTATTACATTTTTAGTACCAGTCAAGAGCATCAGGCATATGAAAAATATATGATTTAATCCTCAAGCCATAATGGCGTTCATCTGTGTCCTACAGTACATTGTCTGAAGTCATCCGAGCTCAGCCGTCTCTATAGCCGATATATATACACGCTGACAGACGGCTCGGCATTCTGAAATGAAAGCAGAACTATTATCCTTTTACAAAAATAAACTTGGTCCCAGGCCGGAGGAAAAAAAGAGGGAGCAAGAAGGAGCAGGAAAAAAAAAAAAAGCAAGGTGTTGCGGGAGAAGCGTGTGAATGGAACTGAAAATGGCCAAGTACCGGGTGTCTCTTAACTCAGTAGGTCCAGGCTCCTCTTCTATAAACTCTCGTTAAATTAACTTAACACACAGTAACAATTGGGCAAAAGTAACTACACAACAACTAGCCCACCGTTACCAAAAAGGTACCAAATTCACAAATAATTCACCTAGATCCAGGTTCCCAACCATCATCATGATTTTTGGATTTCCAGTGAGGCCTCCCATCACGGATTTATTGAACACGTTTTTGCATTCCTGCTAGCTCACCCTCCTCTCCCATAAACAGGGGATGCAGGAGGTTCACCCGGAATGGGACAGCGGACAGTGTTTCCATTTCCCCATGGGCAATGCGGGTTTATCCTATAAATCCCATATGGCCAGAGGAAGTCATCTCTCTGGTAAACAGTGACCAACCACTCCTCAGGAGGTGCTGTTTCTGCCTTGTTTTGTATGATATTGTGGAAAACCATGCTTTGATAAATACACAGGCTCCCCTGGTTGACCACCATCCAGTCTCCCCATCCTGCAGGATGGATGGCCCAAATCTGGTCAGACCCCATTTGGGTGCAATTCCCACGGTCCCTAGGATCCTAAGGCTTCCAGGGCGCTGTCCTGTCAAGGAGAATGCAGTCCATCCTGTGCAGCAAATATCCAGTGCTTTAAGTACTAGCGAGTACTTCTCCAAGGTCACAGAGCCTCGGTCTCCATGCGTAAGGACAGCTTTTCCTAGCTGCCCTGTGATGACTGGGTTTCACATTTCCTGAAACTAGATCTGTGGAAGGAGTCTCTGAAATTACAAAGGAGAGAAAGAGAGAGAGAGAGAACAAAACAAAACAAAAACACAAAAACAGAGGTAAGAAAGATCAATTAATCTTTTAAGGAGGAGAGGGAAACCACCCACCAGAAAAGGCAGGGATTATGAGCAACTCACTAAGTTAGTGAATGTGCAAAGGTCCTGAGATCCCTTCATGCCAGCACCAGAGAAAACACAGGAGGAAATGGGTCCTGGGGAAGACCACCGGCAGCAGGCCAGCATGAAGAGGTCCCAGGGAGGTCAAGGAGAAGGTAGAGGGAGTGGAAGGCACTCAGGAGAGAGGCCGGACGGATCAGGTTCTGGTGGATTCTCTGACTGCAGGTGCACTGCCAGTCCCCGAAGCTTGTGCGGCTCCCGAGTATAGCAGAGTGTGCCCTGACCCGTTGGGCCCCAAGCCCTGTCCTTCATCCCCCAGCAGGAGGCCTCCTCTGCCCTGAACTCACCTCTTGTGACTCTCAACTCTGAATATCGGCTTGTAGAGTTCTGGAATTTTCCGCTCGATCATTGGCCTGAGGTTCTCTTTCAGCTTGTGGTAGTTCTTTTTGAGTTCCTGCTGATACTCCCTCTGGTCCGCCGTGATGAGACGCTTGTTTTTCTCCACGGCCTCACCGCACCTGAGATGGGAACACAGGGGTTAGGGGCGTGGAATGAGGTGGCATTTTGTAGGAGTCTGAGGTGCTTGGAGGTTATCTAACACTTCTTGACCCCCTCCAAGAGTACCTACAAACTCGATGGCCTGTCAGGATCCCCTATGGAGCCTTTCAAAAGTTCGGACTTCTGGACCTTAACCTCAGAGTTCAGGAATCAGAACACCAAAGGAGGAACACCCAGGAATTAATGTCTTTGAAAAGTGACCCAGAGACCATGATCCTCTGAGTTGCCCCAAGCCAGGCACTATACGAGGAGTTTTCCATACATTATCTGGTTAATTCTCCCAACAAACTCAGAAAGGCTGTATTTGTCTTCATTTTTGTCTTGAAGCTCAGAAGTGTTCGGTCACTTGCCCGAGGTAACGCTGTGAGGAAGCGGTGAGTCCGGGATTCAAACTCAGGGTCATTGCTGTGCTCACAAGGAACTCATGGTGACTTATGGCGATGTAGTAGACGGAGCCAATGCACTCAGCCCACCGCCTCCCCCGCCACCCCCCGCTGCATACACATAGAAGTGCTGGAACATACAGCAAACATTTGTCGTAGGATGAAGGGGAGCCTCAGGCACCGGAGAGGAGGAGAAGAATCCAAATCAGAGTGATAGCAGGAGCTGATGTCACAGCAGCTGTCCCAAGATGTGCCCATTAGAGTTTCGAGACTGCACAGGGGTCCTAGAGGCGTGGGGAGGGTGCGTAGTGCGGCGTGCTGGGAGCCCACATAAGACAGGAAAGGTAGCCTCGGCCAAGGGCAAAGTGGGGCTCTGAATATGCCACTTGCATCTAGTCAGGGGGCTTGAAAAGCTGCTACCCCAGGGGTCCAGAGAGGTAGAATGAAAGCTTGCTAACAGTCTGGGGCCATCACTGGGAAAGCAAGTCTAAGAACTGAAATTCTAGGTTTGCACCACACGTGGGTGTGGGTTATAAATTTATACTCCTGTATGGTGTGTGCTCCAAGGTGAGAAATTAACTTAAAAAGCAACCAAGGTAACTGGAACCCCCAGGGCTCAGACGGAAATGAGTGTGTAGTTGCTCTGGAGAAATGCTTTCTGCATCAGGGCTCCTGGGCCACCCACAGAAACAGTGACCCCTGCCAAAGATGAGCTCACGATACAATCATCACAGGAGAAGACCCACAGAAACAACAAGCAGGAGAAACATCCCCAAAAGAATCTGAGATGACAGAACAATATAAAAGACCAGAGGTTAATACAGAGATGTAAAAAAAAAAAAGGTACAAAATTCATGATGAAAATAATCAGAGACAATGAAAAAAGAGATCAGGGAAACATCAGAAAAAAAACCAATGGAACTTCTATAAATAAAAATATAGGCACTAAGATAAAGAGAAAGATCCCAATGGACGGGGTAGAGAATAAACCAGACACGAATGGGAGACCATACGGACTATCGCACAGATCTAAGGAAATCACCAAAGAAATTTTTTTTAGTCAAAAATATTAAAAAATGGCTAAGAGCCTGGAGCTAGAGGGGCACCTGGGTGGCTCAGTCGGTTAAGTGTGTCTGTCTTTGGCTCAGGTCATGATATCAGGTCCTGGGACTGAGCCCTCTGTTGGGCTCCCTGCTCAGTGGGGAACCTGCTTTTCTTTTTCCCTCTGCCCATCCCCCCAACCCAAGCTTTCTCTTTCTTTCTCAGATAAATAAATAAAATCTTAAAAAAAAAAAAAAAAAAAAAAAAGAACCTGGAGATAGAATGGAGATGCCCAGCCCACATCTAAATAACTCTCTATGGGAATGAAAATTAAGAGGCAACATTTAAAAGAGATAACAGCTGGTAATTTTCCAGAATTGCAAACAGACATAAATCCTCTCATTGACAGAAACAGATCCCTACGGAGCTCCACACGGTGAAACTGCAAAGCATCAGAGAGAAAATCGTGAAAGCTCAAGCCTAGTGTTTCCACAGTCTCCCACAGAGTACACTACATACCAAAGAAGAAAACCGTATTATTTAAACACGATAGAGTCTTGCCTTTTATTTTATGCTGTGCTACCTCGGGAAACTCACAAATCTACAGACCTAGAAGGGACATCGTAATGGTTGAAACCCAGCTGACATGCAAATATTAGTAATAATTCTTTATTGCCCTGCAGATGAATGGGATCCTGGTGATTAATGTGGTTTAAACTGTTTTCCTAATTGCAGGGTTAAACCTGAGATGAGTCATGGGGATACCCAGACCTTGTGACCCCAATCCTCTGTATTACCACTGAACATATTCTCAGGGTAACAGCCGAAGGCAAACAGGGTGGAAGATGGCCACAGGACAGGGGGAAGCTATCTGGCCTTGGCAAAAATAAACCCGTGACCACAGCTTTCCCACACAATTAGCCCCGATTTAACTCAGCCTGAAGCCAGAACTCCCCTAACTGGACCTTCAGCAGTCTTTCAAGTTGATGTTAACTGCAGCAAATTGTAGGATGTCTAAGGTTGCATATCGAAGCTTCCAGGTAGGGCTGGGGAGGGGCTGTACAAAACCTCCGAATCCTGAGAAATCACCACCAGCCCCTATGTTTTTATTGCTTCTGAACTAAAAAGCAATAAAATCTGATCAGTTTCAGGATGTGTGTAAAATCCAATCTGTAAAAGCCACTGCAAAATCAGTGTGCAAAATCCAATCAGTTTCAGGATGACTTCAAGGTCCGGGTTTGTAACATCGGCAGACTGTAGGGGCGTGCAGGGGCTGACCGCATCCTTGGGAGTGTCTCTGAAAACTTGAGGGGAATGAACTAAATGCCCTCTAGTCTTTCTGCTCCAAAGTAGTAAGAGGCAGCTGGCACATTCTGACGGTGTGCCATGTGTTCTGAACCTGGCTGGATGCTTTATGGGCTCTGTGACAGGGTGAAGAAGACAGTGTGTCTTCTACCTGGCTCTGTCTCTTGGGACACGTGCCTCTGGAGTCCCAAACCACCTGCTCTTTGAGCATTTTTCAGCCCAGACACCAGACATGTGAGCGAGGAAGACTTCGGGCAATTCAGGCCACAGCCACTGCCTGGGGGCCACCGTGAGACTGGGCAAAAACCACTTAGCTGAGCCCACCAGCCCCTAGAACTCCACGCACAATAATTAAATGTTGTTGTTTTCAGCCACTAAGTCTGGAGGTAACTCGTTGTAGAGCGACAGATGAACACAGCGCTTGACAAAGAGGAATATATTCATAGGTGGGGTAAAAATTTTTCAGATGTTGTCATAGTAACATCAAGTTGTATTTTATCAAATTTTATAGTTTATGAATTGAAGAAATACATTTTCTGTATTTCTTCCTTTCCTCCATTTGGATTCTATACTCTAGATTTCTTTTTTTAAGATATTATTTTTATTGATTTGAGGGGGGGAGGAAGGGAGGGAGTGGTGGGGAGGAACAGAGGGAGAAGACAGCCAGACTCCGAGGTGAACACAGAGTCCAATGAGGGGGCCCGATCCCACAACCCTGAGATCATGACCTGAGCTGAAATCAAGAGTTGGATGCTTAACTGACAGGGTGGGCGGAGGACAGAGACAGGGAGAGAGAATCTTCCGCAGGCTCCACATTCAGCACCGAGTCTGACACCAGACTCAATCTTACCACCGATCCCACAACCCTGAGATCATAAACCTGAGCCAAAATCAAGAGTCAGATACTTAACTGACTGAACCAGCAGACACTCCACCATCATGTTGATTTAAATCCATAAACTAATGAGAGAGCCATGCACAAAATCTACCTCCTCCAGAAGAGCTATTTCTCTTTGGAAATCCACACAATATCATAGATCTATGATGGGGATGATTGCTCAAGTGACCTTATCTGTCACATTGTCCTTAGGTCTGCAGACACGGACTGTGCCGCTCTCACTCAGTGACACCACCATCCCAGGTCTTTGGTTGCCCCCTCTGTTGATCAGGTCACTGAACACAAGCATTTTTTCATAGCAGAGGTGCCTGAGGGTTTCCAGAACCCAGAATCCTAGAGGAACCAGACTGAGAGGAAAAAAATTTTAAGTCCAGAACATGGTTCCTGGCTTTTGTAGACAGTCACTTCCGGGGGCCTCTCCAGAAGGAGGTAGGTGTCTTTCCTACAGAGACGGTCATCAGGTAGCCCTCCATCTCTGTATCCGTTGGCCTCCCTCCTCTGTGATGTTCCTCTAGCAGAGTCCTCACACCAGTCCCTTGGGATGGCCAAAAATTTCTAGTTCCTTCCTCAATCCATTCTCTCTTTTTTTCTAATAACAGAACTCCATCTGATGAGTCTCCCTGGGAAGTTACAGGTCCTAGCCCCCCTTAACAGAAAGGGATGGCTGATGAGATACAAAATGAAGTCACCAGGAAAGCCCTTTAAAGGGGCACAGCCCTTTTGCTCTTTCCTCATTTCCGCTCCTGATATTTCACATGGTCATGATGGCTAGAGCCCTAGCAGCTATGTTGTGACCATGAGGATGGATGCACTACGATCAGGATGGCAGAGCAAAAGAATGGAGAGAGCCAGGATGACGTAGTTCTGGGACGACAATCTCTGATCTTACTTTATATGAGAAAAAAATAAGTTTCTATGTTCTTTAAGCCATCTTCCTTCAGGTCTCTGTTATGAGCGACTGAACACAGTTCCTAAAGAGAATAGCACAGCGCAGTCGTTAGGGGTATAGACTCTGAATCCTGCTTTGTGGCGTATCAGCTTTGTGACATGAAGCCGGGCACTTATGCTTCAGTTTCTTTACCTGCGCTACAGAGGCGATAATAATAGCCAACCTGGTTATGCTTGTAAGGGTTAAATGAGTGAAAACATACAAAATGCTTAGAATGTTTGAGTAAGAACACTTATTGTTATGGTTATGATTCCTGATGGACGCAGTCTGAGCACAGAAACGATTTGTCCCATAGGAGGAGGATGAAGTACTCGAGCGTTTCCAGTCCTGACCCTTGTTTTTCACAGTTAAGGAAGAATGCAGAGATGGAACACCCTTTCCCGAGTCCCACACCTGCAGGAACGCAGAGTCAGGTGCAAATCCAGAGACCTGGCACTCCCCCACTCATGTGTCCTCGGCCCCACTGTGTCTACGGTACAAACTTGAGGCCCCCGAGTCATGGGTGGACATCTATATTCAAATCAGACGGGTACGTTTCTGCTTCCTTCTCAGACTGATCTGCCCTCTGCCTCCACCGAATGATGTTCCACTGGTCGGTCACGCAGGATGTGCCCAGCCCTGTCCTAAGCTCTGTGTGTTGACTCAGCAGATCTTGGCACTAGGTCTAAGAGACAGTTATGAATACATACAATTCCCATTTTAAAGTTGGAGAAAGTGAGGCCAGGTAACGGGCCCAAGGTCACACGGCTAGTTAAGACCCGGTGGGTCTGTGAACCCCAGCAGCCTGGATCAGGAGCTCACACTGCTAACTGGGACACCGTGTACTCCACCTGGGAAGAAGCCCTTCCTGCTAGAATCCAGGCAGGTGGCCTCCGTCTCAAGTTGGACGTATTCTGTCTGGAGCCCCAGTTTCAACCTCTGCCTTTCTCAGCTTCTTCCCCGTCCCTCTGTAGCAAACCCCCACTCCAGGCCCAGGAAAGAAATGGAACTGCTGGAACGCTGGGGGTCTGGCAGCAATACTGGAGAGGCTGGGACTGCATTCCCTCCCGCCCTCCGGGACTGGGCTCCAGGCCCTTTCAGGCAAGGAAGGATCACGTGGGGGCAGGGCGCCCGGGGCTGAGGTGGCCGCCTGCCGGGGTGTGAGAGGGCCATGGCTCCAGCAGGCACCCCTCCCCAGTGGTCTTCTCCAACTCAGCCCTTTCCCTCCTCCCTCCCTGGGCGGCCTCGACCAGACCCCAAACCTCAAGGGCAGCCTATCCTCGGTAAGAATTTCAGTGCTGGCACTTAACTTGCTGTGTGACCAGCGCTCTGTGGGCTGGGTCCTGACTCCGGGACCAGAGGTGCGGGAGGAGCCCTCCTGGGTGTGGCAGGAACTACGTCCCCTAAAGACCACTGGTGAGGGTGCCGTGGAGGGCGTGGTCTTTTATTGTAACATAAAAATAAGTGGAAGGGTCACTTAGTCCTTGTAAGGCTGGGAGCGTTCAGATAATATGGACTGAAGGTTTGTGTCCTCTGCCACTCCAAATTCCGATGTTGGAGCCCTAACACCCCCTGTGATGGTATTTGGAGGGAAGGACCTTCAGAAGAGTTCTGGTGTGAATCACTGTGGATTCACAGTGGGGGATGGGACCCATGGGGTCAGGTTAGTGCCCTTGTCAGAGAGCTTTCTTCCTTTTCCTCTCTCCACCCCTTGAGGGGGCCGGGCCAGAACGAGAGTCCGTCCCGGAGCCTGACCTGCCAGCACCTTCTGTCTCAGCCTCCCCAGCCTTCAACGCTGTGAGCAATAAAAGTCTGTTGTTCTGGACACTCGGTCCATGGTATTTGATGACACCAGTTTGAGCTAAGGCAGAAATGCAAGAAGAAATTTTAAACACCCGGATTGGCTCTGGTCGCACTGTCTGAACAGCTTGAGCACTTTGGGGAGCAGAGAAGGAAACAGATGGTGTATGTCACCATCTTGGTTTCTGAAACCCTGAGGTGTTGGGATTTTTTTTTTTTTTTTCTTACTGCAGGAAAAGGCAGGAGCGGATCAAGGTCCCGACCTGGCAACAGGCTGAGGAGCTCTGGGACCGGCTCCACGAGCAGCATCACCTGCCATGTCCTCTGTGGCCAGTCTGGGGCCGCTGCCACAGCCGAGTCCAAGGCCTTGCCCAGGGCCAGGCCCTCACTGCTCACTGCCTGGCACCCGGCAGGCCTGTGTGTCCATGCTCAGCAATGAGGCGTCGGAGGGTTCACAGCATTCACCCCAGAAATCTGGGCTATCAACCCATCGCTCGAGTCTGCCAGGGAGTGGGAGGTCCTCCACGGGAAAGCCCGAGAGCTGTTCCAGCCCCAGAATCTTCCAGTCTTGCGTCACCTCGTCTGGCCGTCGGAAGCAGAGAGCCGGGGGGAAATACCCGGGTGCAAATAATGTGAGAGAATATTGACTCTGGTTCTTAAGAGCCTGGAACTTGCTGAGGGGACTTGAGAAGCAATTAAGCAACCGGGGTGAGGGGAAAGGAAGGTCTCCTCGCCTCCCGCTGCCTTGAGGGTACGAGCCACAGGCTGGGGCGCCGAATCCGTCAGCTCTTCACGCGGCTGCTTTTACTCTTCCCTCTGTCCGAGCCCCATCTGCCAAGACGACTGTCTTTGGTCTCTCCTCTTGTCCTCACAGGCTTCCAGAACACACTACTCTGGCTGACTCCGAGGGGCCCAGAGGCACCCCCGAGGTTCTGTGGTCTGTCGCTTTACCAGGCATGGCTCCCATGTCTGACCATCTCCTTTGATCTACCGTAAATATTCCAGACGAAGGTTAAGTGAAGGCTTCCCCAGCCTCCAGCCTGTCACAGACCATCCCTTTCTGAGCTCCGAAGGCCTGTATTTCCTGCGCTCTCAGCAGGGGCTAGTGAGCTGCCCTGCGCTGGCGTTCGGTCATGGACATGGGGTCCTGTCGGGACTAGACGGACACTCAGCTCCTGTCTCCCCACAACTGATATCGAACCCGGGCCATACTCTGTCTCATTAAACATTGCCGAAGTCCTTCCAGAGGACCAGACAGGCCTGGGCCGCTGCCAACTTCAGGGGCTTTCAACCATAACTTATTTTATTTCATTTTATCTATTTTTAAAAGATTTTTAAAATTTATTTCAGAGAGAGAGTGCAAGCTACGGGAAGGAGCAGAGGAAGAGGGAGAAAATCTCCCACTGAGCAAACTCCCCACTGAACATGGGGCTCCCCAAGGGTCTCCATCCCAGGACCCCGAGATCACGACCCGAGCAAAAATCAAGAGCCAGGCGCCTAAGCAACTGAGCCATCCAGGTGTCCCCACATAACGAATTTTAAAAGAAGATAAGTGGAAAGGAAAGAGATCTTTAAAAATTCCTGCAGTATTTTTTCTAGTTTTTTGTTCTGTAAAAAGGCACTATTTACTAAAGAAAATGCAGCTTTTGCGTAATATCAGAATTGCTCTCAGATACAGGAAGCAATTCAAATCCCAAAATATTAATAAATATAATCTCTGTGTATAGGCCATCTGTGTGTGGGGGTGTGTGCCCACAGAACGAGTGTGTCTCCACACACAGCACGTTTACAAACCTCTCACCGACGCCTGTGGAGGAGGGATCTCTCCTCGTACTCAACACCGGCATGCCGATGAGTTTTCAGTGAATTTAGCAAACTTTCACTTTTCGCCTCCTTTGGTCCCCATCTGCCAAGTAAGTTTATACCCACACTTGATATGCTGCTCTACGGTTGAAAGAAATATTAGTACACATTTTCCTGATGTTGTTTCCTCTTGTGGGTGAAAGGTCATCCCAACCTTCATTATCATTCATTTCAGGGCCACAGGAGACCCAGCTGTACCTGTCTATACTGTGATAGTTTGCAAGACCTTGCTCGAAGACCCACTCTTATGCAGCCTGAACGGGCTGTTCCTGATGCCAGCCCACAGAGGCTTGTCTGACAATGGGAACCGCCCGAGAGATGATACTTTTGAAAAAGCCCAGTGTTAGAATTGCTTTCACCAAACTGGAAGCAGGTTCTATTCTTAAGATTCCAAAAACAAGTTATTACATGATACTAAAACACCCTCTTGGACTTGAAAGCCTCATGGACAGTCAGCACACAGATGGAGGTGTGGGCTATGCGGCTCAGAAGATCTGGATTTGAACTCAGCTCTTCTACTAACTAGCTGCGTGACCTCAGGCAAAAGCATTTCCCATCTCCAAACCTCTGCTTCCCCTTTTGGCAAAATGAGGCTGGTGGTAATACCGGTTTGATGTGGGAGGAGCACGCAAGACTGTAAATGCGAGAACACTACAGAGTTTCAATGTTGGTTACTTAGTACACATGAGGCTGATCTACTGCAATGATTTCCAGACGTGAGTCTGCATCAGAATCCCCAGAGGGCTGGTTATACCCAGACCACCACTCCCCACCTCTGGGGGCTCTGATTCCATAGGTCTAGCAAGTTTTAGGTGTGCCCTAGCTGCTGCTCTGGGGACCCCACTCTGAGAACTGCTGCTCGGCTGCCTTCGCAGCCATAGTCCATCTTACCGCATTATGAATTCCTTAAAGCATAATCTCAGCTTGTTGTGATGTCGATACAGTCTTGGGTCAGCTGGAATTTCGGCCAAGAACACTTGGGCTACTTCCAGTGGTCCCTGATGGAAAAAGGAACAGAACAATAGGACATTGGGGAAAAAAATAAATTACTCGGGAGAAAATCTTGGATTGACTTCCTAGTTTGGACATTTAATTCTGTAGGTAGCATGACCACAATAAAAAATCAAGGAAGGAAAAAAAAATTTTTTTAATTTTAAAAAGATTTTTAAAAAATCAAAGGTAGGTACTGAACTTCTCAGGAAACTTTGATTTCTTAGGAGTCTAGAGATTTAGGAGAATACTCAGAAGTATAAACATATTTGGTTTTTTTTAAAGGATTTATTTGTTTATTTTATTTGAGAGGGGGAGAAAGAGCAGGAGTGGGAGGAGGAGGGGTCGAAAGTGAGGGACAGACTCCCCGCTGAGCAGGGAGCCCGACTCAGGGCTCGATCCCAGGACCCGGAGATCATGACCTGAGATGAAGGCAGATGCTTAACCCACTGAGCCATCCAGGTGTCCCCAGATGTATTTTCTTAATTAAATGCTATACTAATAATAGGTTCTTATTTGTAGGTAAAGGCAATACTACTACATCCTAGGGTATGTGCTTTGAGTGGCTTTTCTAAAACTGAGGTCTGTCTGATTCATCCTTTCACATTCACTTGTTAAGTGGCCCCACTGGTGGGCACCGTTTTGTGTAATTGCTGGCTTCCGTCAGAGATACACACAGTACATGGTTATGGGCTCATAAAGTCTTCCATTTTCATTAAAGGATTGGGACGGAAAGCAAAAACTTCCTAATATTTCCTGATCTGGGAAATTTAATAGTCATTTCCCCTCTGTGCTATTTCTGCTCCCTTGATATTATCTGGACCCAATTTCTGTAGGGAAGTCCAGCTGTGCTGAGTGAAGAAAAGGTCATGACACTCACTGGATTTTGGAGTGGAGGTGTAGATAAGAGCAGATCTGGATCTGTAGTTAAGGAGGCCCACTGGACAGAAACTGTGGGGCCAGCCCTCCCTGTATCTGAGACTGGTTTAGTTTGGGGGTAAGGATTCTAAGGGGTTTGAGAACGCCCAGCTGGGTCCGAAGCCTAGTCCCTGGTCACTCCTGGTTGGTAAGGCTGGATTTGTCTGGTGACTGACCCAGGGGCTGCATGTTCTAGACCCTTACCCTCTCCCTTACCAGATGATCTCACACTCTGCAACAACTCTGCCTACACTGGGCATGACCAAGCCTTCTGCAACAGGACCCCAGATCTGGAGCACGCTGCCAGGACTGGCCTCACAGTGAAGACCTCTCTGTGGAAATGGTACTCCTTACCCACTGTCCACTCATGTCTGGGATGGCTTTTCTTTCTTTCTTCCCTTAATATTTTATATATTTATGTAGGGAAAGTGAGCGAGAGAGAGTGCACAAGTGAAGTAAGGGCAGAGGGAGAGAGAGAAGCAGACTTCCTGCTGAGTAAGGAGCCCAATGCAGGGCTCGATCCCAGCACCCTGAGATCAGGACCTGATCCCAAGGCAGACACTTAACTAACTCACCCAGGTGTCCCTGCCTTGTTGCTACCATGGCAAGAGGTGTCGTCTTCTACACCTCACAGGTGTTGGGTCTAAGTGTAGGGATACTGTTTACGAGTGGATGGAGCCGTCTTCCTCATCAACCTCAAGGAAGGAGGGTATAGACAGGTAATGAAAACCCAAGGAACAAGGCCCAGGGGAGGTGCCGGCAGCTGGTCCGGCTCACCTGATTGACAGTAGCTCCGACGGAACCCTGCAGCACCATCTGAAGCATCTTGGCGTCGGGGGGCTCTTGGTTAATGGCAACTGCTAACTGCAGCGTCTTCTTCTTCATATCTTCAATGGCAACTTCAATGGGGGTCAAAACAAACTGAACACAAGACAGAAGCGTGGGGAAGTCATTATCTGGTCTTGGAAGCCATGGACAAACCTGGAGCCATGACGGATGTCGATTTGAAGATGCAGGTAAGGGGACTTCCAGAGTATTTAAAATACTCTGGATAGGTTAAGAGGAAGGAAAAACCTAACATTTCATGAACACTTATGTGTTCGGGGAACACTGCAGACATTTCTCCCATATTCTCTCTGTTTCTCTGTATTCTCTCCATCTTACAGCCCAAGAGGGATTTGTAAGGTTCAGAAAGTGCCACAAAGTGACATAGGGTAGTAACTAGAGAGCTCAGAATTTGATCATAATGATGTCTACATTCAAAATCTGAGTTCTTTCTACTCTGTTCAGTTTTCTCTCCAATTGCTGAACAAGTTACTTGAACTTGACTTATAATTAATTGGAAGGTATCAGAAGCACAACACTCAAGGTTTTTGTCTCCGCCGTAACGCACGACTTCGGCATCATGTGTACCTTCTCTAACTCACCCTGAAGGTGAATTCCTGGTTATCAGAATTCTGTTAAGAGTCAATCTGCTGGTTGCCAAGTTCTGCGGGTTGGGGTAGGTCCTTCTTGAATGTTGTAGGTGGAGTTATGCCCCTCCCGCCGATTTCCTATGCTCAACTGCTAATTCCCAGTACCTCAGAATGTGACCTTACTTGAGATAGGGACTTTATAGAGGTAATCAAATCAAAGAGAAGTCCTTTGAATGGACTCTATAGGATAGAAGTCCCTATAAAAAGAGGAAATTTGGACACAGAGACACACGTGGAGGGAGGCCCAGAACATACCCATCCCCCACAACCCTCGGAAGGAACCGACCCTACCAACATCTTTCTTTGGTCCCTGACCTTCAGAACTGGGAGACCATACATTTTTTGCCTTTCAGCCATGTGGCCCATGGTCCTTTGTCACAACAGTCCTAGTGACCTAACACACTGAGGTTCTCAGGGAAGGGCAACATGGCCAAGAAAAGCTGTGGGGCTTCTTGCTGGGACCACGAGCTTACTTCTGTGCTATGCCTCCCTAGTGTTTAAAAGTCCACAACAAAAAGAAATGTAATAGATGCCTTCTAAACCAACCCCCTCTTAACCGAGTCACTCATTCAGCATTTCTCTCACGGCCATGAGGCTCGCTCTCTGATGCGGTTGCAGAACACCCTCGCCGGCGGGCGGTGAGCTCAGTCACCTCTGCTCCCGCCCCGCCAGGCCTCCGTTCACCACGGCCCAGCTCTGCGCCTTCACCAACCTGATGATGCCTGTTATGCTTGTTATTTTCATGACCTCATCTCATTAAATAGCGCACCAACGGATGAGCCGTGGGTGTGGAACAAAACAGAACTGTTTCTACGAACACCAAGCGGAATGCCGGGGCAGGACAGCACGAAAGCGAGTCGCTGTCAAGATTCCTGCCGTGTTAGGTGTGCGCGAGACGGCCGTAAAAGGCTGGGGCGAGAAGCCATCGGCATCCAGAAGGACCTGCGCTCACATTATCCAGCTCCTCGACTGCTTTATAGAAACGAAAGCTGGAAACTATGGTCAGTGTGTTAAGGATGGGGCTTATACGGGAAGACAAAGCCCAACTGTGACCCGCCAACGCCAAATCGCAGGGGAGGCGGAGGCCCTCTGTAAACTGGACAAAAATAAAGTCCGCAGATGCATTTTAAAGTAAAATGAAACATTTGTGCTCTGTCTAGATTTGAGACACTTTGTGGATCAGCCCTTTTCCAACGGACGCTTCCGATGGACCACAGAAGAGAAAGGGGTCCTTGCTGTCCGTGCGGCGGTGAGGAAGCGGGGTGAGTGTCAGTGCCTTGGGCAGTGTCACAGGAAGAACCTGGGACTCGAAGTCCGTGGGGGCCCTCCTTCCAGCTCATCGCCCCTCCTGGGGACACCCGCGTGCTGCTCCTGGTCTCTGACCACTAGTAACACAACTCGTCTGAACCACCTCTAAGCTTCCAAATATATAAAAATTCAATATAAAATACTTAAAAGTTAAATAGCAATTTCATATAAATGTATCATAAAAATATACACGTTCAATACTGTAATTCTGTCATTCTACTGAGGTTCAAGATAGAACCTCAAAGTATAAAATATTTAAATGTTAAGTAATGCTATGAAACGCGTAACTGCCTAACTGGGATTTCCTGGTGCCGTGACAGTCGGAAAATCACCACCACGAGCATATTTCCAGGGTGTCCCCTTCTTTGGTTTTCTCTCTGCGGAGAGGGAGTGCGGGGGGAGGGGTGCGTGTTGTCCCGGGAGGGAGACCCAGGCATTCCGAGGTGACCTTGGTCCCGAGCCCGCTGGCGCCGGGGGCCATTACCTCTTCCTTCTGGATGACGCTGATCCTCGTCTTGACGTAGGGGAAGGCGTGCCCGGTGGTCAGCACGGTGTTCCGCCGGTACTGCTCGTGCAGCTCCCCCCGGGGCCGGCCCTCCAAGGTGAAGGGGGTGGTGTACATGAACCTCCGCAGATTGAAATTCTTCTCGAAGTACGTTACCCTGTCTTTCATCTCGTACTCATCAAAGTAGGGCTCCACAAACGTGATCTGGATGTAGGCCTGAGGGGAAGAGGTGGGGGAAGGAGGAGATGATGGACTCGTCTGCAAGCCGCCCCCCGGGAGGCAGCGGGGAGGCAGGCTGGGGCACGGCACCCCTGCTCCGCCCCTGTGCGCGCCCCAAAGCCACAGAAGCTGAGCGCGTGGGGCCAGACGTCAGCCTTCCCTGCTCTGCACCCCCAGGGAGACCGAGGGCTGTGGGTGAGGACAGGGCAGCGTGCCCATGGCACATCAGGTCTCCAAGCTGCCCCTCCAAGCTGACCTCATGAGTCCAACTGAAACTTGCTACAAAAGTTCTCCAACTGCTATTCAGAACGGACGAGCTTTCCTGTTTTGGAGCCACTGTGACCGCTACCCACTGAAGAGGACAGCCAGACTGAAGGTGAGTGACATCCTGAGCACAGGCAGGGACAGGGGCACTTGACTTTCCGCACACCGATGATGGGAATGCAAAGCAGACAGCCCCTTCTAAGGTAGGCTAGCCATTTCTTACACAGGTAGGTGACCTTGGCCATCTGATCCCCAAATCCTGCTCTGATGTGTGCATCCAAGAGAAATGAAAATTCACCTTCACACAAAAACCTGCACATGATGTCTACAGCTTTAGAATTCGTAACAGACAAAAACTAGAATCGAGCCAAACGTCCCTCCAGCGGGGAACGGGTAAACAGAGGGTGTTTCGGCCCCACGGCAGAGGATGACTCCGCAGGACAAAGGAACAGACGACTACCACAGGGAGCGATCTCAGATGCTCTCTGTGCAGTGAAGATTCAAAGGGCTGTAGGCCTGTGCCTATTGTTCAAGGGTTCCATTTATGTGACCTTCTGGAAAAGGCAAAACTACAGAAACAGGGGTGCCTGGGTGGCTCAGTCACTGGGTATCTCCCTTCAGCTCTGGTCATGATCCCAGGGTCCTGGGACTGGGCCCCGCATCGGGCTTCTCCCTCTCCCACTCCCCCTGCTTGTGTTCCCTCTCTCCCTGTGTCTCTCTCTGTCAAATAATAAATAAAATCTTTAAAAAAAAAAAAAACTACAGAAACAGATGGCACGTCAGTGACAGTCAGGGGCTCAGAGCAGAAGGAAGAGGCATGGGGACGTATTTGGGGGTGATGAAACTCTTCCTGATGGCGGTGACACGTGTTTGTCCAAACTCATAGAACCCAACTGCAGAAAGGTGAATTTCACTGCACGTACCTCATTTAGAAATGTGCCCACATGTGTGCTCACTCACACACACACACACTGACAAAGGGCCCTTATTAAGAAAGAAGGCATCTTAAAAAAAAAAAAAGAATGACTGTGACCATGTGACCACAGTCTCGGTAATACCCACCCAGTGGAAAGGGTGGGGAACATCACTGACCTCAGCCTGTATATCACTATTTAGTGTGATGAAATCTGGCTGTCGTTCTGGGCTCAGCTTCTCATTTAAAACTCTCAGCACCTGCCCTGGACATTTTAGAAGACAAGTGCACCGCGTGTCAGAGATGTCCGTGATGACACTGTCACCTCTCTGTGGCGTGTGCTGTGCGTGCCTGTCTTCCCAGGACCTCCGATCCCTCTGTCGAAGGCTGGCTCAGCTCTTAGCACATTGACCACCTCGGGCCTGGACTAGGGAAGGTGTCTGGAGTGAGCAAGTCTTCTGGAATCTGGAGAAAAACAAACTCCTGCCTTTGGTCCATTCCTCCCTACTTGCATCATCTCCTTAATATCCTGGAGGTCAGATCTGAGGGGACAGTCTGGACTCTTCACTGGCCAGGCCTGCCAGACGGCCAACGCTCCTCTGACCCCCAGCGTTCCGTAAAAACCTGGAACTCATCTTACTCCCAGCAGCTGAGACAGCCTCACACACACATCTGTCTATGAGGAGGGCTGAGCAGGGGGACAGTCCCCCGTGATACGCTAAGGAATAGGAGTGTCTCTGTTATTTTCCTGAGGTGACCCAAGCTTGGTGGGTCCCAGGATGCTCGCTGGTCACCCCAAAGACCAATCATGTGATGAGAGGGTTGGGAGTCGGGGCTGACTTTGACCTCAACTGGGTTGGGGGGGCCTGGAGACTTGAGTTTTAAATATGGCTCAGGAATTCATCAGTCATGCCTGGACATTAAAACTGGACACCAGGACTGGGTGGGGCTTCCTGACAGGTGAATGGATAGGCCTGCCAGGCAAGGGGGGTGTTGGGGGACATGCCCGGATTCCACAAGGAGGGGGCATGGAATTACGCAGGGGCCTTCCCAGACCTTGCTCTCAGTGCACCCTCTATCATAAAACTGTCATTGTCATAAGGCACTTTCCTGAGGTATGTGAGTCACTCTAGTGAATCTCCTAACTTGAGGGCTGCTGCGGGAATGGCCAAATTAGTAACCATTTGGTCAGATGTGGGGATGGCCTCAGGCTGGTGTCAGAAGACAGGGCAGGGCTAGGAGGGTCTGAGCCACGCTGCAGGCTCAGGGTGGGGAGTGTCCAATCTGGATGGGGCACACCCAGCTGGGGACAGGACCGAATACGCCCTCCTGTGACAAGGGAGGGCGCTGAGGTCCAAGCCCTTCCATCATTCCCCCAACGTCACCCGGGGGGGGGGGGTGCTGCACGTGGTTGTTAGAAATTCCTACAGCCTAAAGCAGGGTGCCAGTAAGGGCTGGCAGTGAGAAATTTGCATCTTTCCAATATGTGAAGTTGAGTGTAAACTTTGCATAGAAAGGCAATAAAAAGCAGTGATCAAGAGGATGGGTTTGAGGAGGATAAGACCCTGAGCTTGGGTCCTGGCTTTGGCACTTGCACGGTCCCAGAAAGCTGCTTGACAATTCTGCACCTTACTTTTCTCATCTGTGAAGTAGGAATAACCACACCTACTTCAAAGGGCTCTTGGAGGATGAAATGAAATGATGTACACAAAGGGCATGGTGCAGTGCCAAGGCATACAGTTGGTGTTTAATAAATGGTAGCTCTAATGGCTCTTGCCTCGGAATATTGTTTCTTTTAGATCTAACCATATACTAGTTGAGTCCTCGATAAAAAATTCAGCTACATTTAAGTGACCTTGAGAGCCCAGACAGAGGAGGACATTTTATGTTTTCGGGGGTAGACCAAGGGAATTAGAGCCTAAGGGTGACTTTTTGCAAACTTCCCAATACCTTGTTAGGATCCAACTTGGTTTTGTCCACAGGAGCAGAGTCTTTAATCACTTCCACAAATTCCTCCCCGAAGCACTGGCCATAAAATCCCTAGGCAAGGAGAACCAACGGATTACAAAGGTTATTTTATTAAAATGCAACTCTTTGGGTCTCAGAAGTGGTGTAAGTTTGGAACAAGCATAAGGAAGAATTTGCACATTGATTATTGGAAGTCTTTCTGAGCTAAGGAGGCAAGCTGGCATATCCGGAGACAAAAATAAAAATATAAGGAAGTGCAGAATTGCAGACGGATGGATGCTTCCCTAAAATAAGTGTTACTTGACCTCTAATTCAACCAATGTCTTCATCTTTCTGGAAGCAGCTACAGGGGAATGGCACTATTTACATTTTGCCTTTTGTACCCTAGGAACTTGGAGGTCACTAGGCTTCCCAGAATGTGATGAACCACACTTTACAAGAAGACAAAACATACACTTCTAGTCCTGCATTGGAGAAATATATTAGGGAACAAGTGGCCCAGGGTCAGTTGCTGGTTTTCCTTCTCATGAGCTGTGTGACTTTGGACAAGTTACTCAACCTCTCTGGGCCATGGCTTCTTTGAGTCCAGTAAGAATTGAAGTCTCTTATTTTCCAGGGATGAACAGCATAAGGAGCAATTTGGCAACTAAAGTGTTCTAAGTTGTACAGCTATGAAAAAGCACAAATTCGAAGCAACAGCAAGCAGGCATAAGGAGTGAATCTTGAGTTAAGTGTCAGCACTCTGGGGAAACCCAGATACTCAGCCTGAGGAGGTTTTGCTTGGAGGGCACCCCTTGACTTTCCTCCCGAGTTCTTAGGGCTTGGCCCTTTCCATGTCTGCTTTTCTCACTTTTTTCTAGGCTGTTTTCCTGTTTTTCCATCATTTGCTCTAGGAACATGCTGTCTTTTTCTGTGACAATATGGATCAAATGTAGACAGACATCTGGAGTTGGGGCTGCTAGCCTAGGAGAGGGGACACTGACTCTGATAATCCGCACAGAAGGGCTCCTTGGGCCAGCTCAGCAGGAAGAGCTCACCATGTTGCAGTTCATGGCGTGGCTACTGTGAGCATCTCTGTGTCAGAAGTGGGATGTGCTCTCCAATGAGACCAAAAGGATGGCCATAGCACTTTCTAGGGATAACTCAGTAGTTTGGCCAGATTCAAAGTCAAGGTAATACTACTCTTAAGGCTGAGAAACTATTACTAAAATTTCAAGAGTGATAGGAAAGCACCTGACATTGACTGACTTTTGGAAGTCTTGAAAATAAAGATCCACCCTATACATTTATAAACTTTGACAAGCATAAACAGAAAACTCTTGAACTCCTGCTTTACCTTGTGATCTCACCTAATACCTTCATAGTATAAATGCAATGTGGACAAATTTTTATATAGACCAATGACAAATGCATGACTTTTTTTTGGCAAAGACCCATTCTAACTTGTTTCTGTGAAGTACGTGGTGTTGAGCACTTTCCTTACCTCTAGGCGGTGAGAGATCTCAGGAAGCTTGGTAATTGCGGGCTCTTTGTAAACAAATTCCTGCTCATCCAAATCCCCAAATTTGGATCCATAAAAACCAACTCGGAAGTAGGTCCCAAACATTCTCTTGTGACCCTAGTGAGGGAAATAAGAAAATCTCTCTTTAGTTAGCTCACTCATGAGGATCTACCAGCTTGCAAAGGGCAGGATTCTTTTATTATTGTGTTACAAAGCAATTATTCCCATGGCTAATATCAACCAAAATCAAGTCTTTAAAAAAATGTGTGTTTATGGAAGAAACTTTGGAAATAATTAAAAAAAAAAAAAAGAAATACCATGAAAGATTTCCAAGACTTTTTTGAGATGAACTTTAAAAATTCTCACATTTCCTGGTTGTAGTCATTCAAGGTGCCTTCTTTCAGTCTGAACTGTCTGAACTCTGGTACTCTGCCTATTCCCAGCCCCTGTCTATCGGATAGGTGAGAACTATGGCAACGCTGTGCTCAAGGCAAATCTCTCGCTAGAGAGGAAGCAGGGCTAAGGGTCTCTGGGACAGGGTCACTGCTGCCAGTTAACAGGACCTGCTGGCAAGGTGCCCCCAGTTACCTTGCTAATGATGCAGTCAAAAGCCTTCTGTAGCTTGTCGTGGGTGGAGGTCAGCTTCCGGAAGTCTCTGTGTGCTTCCAGGATGGGAATGACCAGCTTGTAGACCTCATTAACCGTCTCATATAAACCTCCCTTGGAAAGAGAAGAAAATCAACAAGAATTTAACGCAGTGGAAAGTTAAGAAGAGCATCCAGTGTTCATTACGTGCTGGAGAATGGATTAGTCATGGGCACCACAATATTTTACAGAGCAGGAGTGGTGTCTGGGCTTCTCTGAGATGGCCGGAGCATGCAAATGGAATTAGACACACGCTAAATGGTCCTAAAAATGTGATGATGTTAAGTGGGCTAACGGGTTTCCAAGTAATAGCAACAGATAGATTGGCAGCAGGGACCAGTAACTATTGAGGAAGACAGCCTCAGCCTCATTAAATATCATCAGGGTCACCCTAGGCAAGATGTTCAATGCATGGCCCAAAAGGAGTTGGTCAGATTCTAACTAGTTCAATTTCTTGAATTTTAGGAAAAATGGAAGTATGCTGCCCTTTCTCTGAATCCTGAAAGGGAAAGCAGAAAAAAGAAAAGATAGTTAAAGTGAAAAAAATTCATAGAGATTGTAGGGTAGGGAACTTGGAAATGAAAGGTAGAAAAGAAAGAAAACCATAAGGATGAACAAAAAATTGGATCAGCTAAATATAGCAAAGTATTTGATATTTACTTGGCTTAAAACTGGGGAAAGGATTGGGCTTATTAATATGAAAATGGGCAAGAGACTTTCTCCACTGCCCTGAATCTCCCTGACTTAATCTACCTATTTTTTTCTCTTAGCAGGAGTGTGTAGACCCAGACTAGGCTAGTGAGGGGCATCTCAGCGGTTGGCCCTCCCACTGTTCTCTGAGCTGTGGCTGGGTTGCACCAATCCTGATGGCCACCCAGTTGTCAGAAATGCAGATGGTCCATCCGTTCCCTCCCTCCCCTCCCAATGGCTCTGCCCCAATATTTTTCTCCACCAGAGGGAAAATGAGGGAGTGAGAACATGTCTCATCATATGTAGTATAACCCTGGGCAAGCCATTTCACCTCTCTGTGGCCTAATTTCCACCCTATTAAATGGGAATAATACAGTGTTTGTTGCTGCCCAGCCAAAGAGCCTGCCATGAAACCAGAATATTGCAGTGATGAAAGGCTTTCTCAGCTCCCTCCAGAACTGATGCAATTTGCATACATCAAAGTCATCTGGGGCCACCCCCTGCCCAGTACAGCCCAGCAGGAGCTGCTCCTGGCTCGGGGTGAAGACTGGCATTCACAGTGCTAGGAGTTCAGCCCAAGTGGAGGCCCCGGGACCCTTGTGAACACTGACCGTGCTGAAGAGCTCCGCTGCATGCTCCAGGAGGCCCACCAGGCCGCTCTCGGTGAAGTACCGGCCCGAGCACACGCCGTCCTCATCAGGTGACAAGGTGTCGTCAGAGACTGCGGACTCCTCCAGCACGTTGGAAGAAATGTTCTGAAAGAGATCCCAGTATAAGCCCAGGGAACAGGGGAACCAGACTAACAAAGGGTACCAGAGGAACCCAAGGTGGGGCACTGAGCCAGCCTACGTTCAAAGATCCTCATAGAGCCTGTGGTTATAGAATGTCTCTAATTCCAACCACCAGACATCCTGGCTGCCATTTATTTTTGAACGGATACACTGAGCAACTGGTCTTCAAAACTTAGAATTTTCTTTTTGACCTTGAGGACATACATAAAGGACGAAGTAACAACAGTTGAGCTACAGTCATGAAACGACCCCAGCGGGGGTCCTGGTTTTTAAGAGGTGAAGACCAACTATCAGCTAACGAGACTCCTTGTTTCATCAGCCCAGTGAACTCTGGAGGCGTGTCGCTCCTAACTTGACTTTCAGGTGAACAGCCATATGATATGATAATAGCCAGTGAGAATGTCCTCTTGGGGGCCATGCTGATAGCAATACAACAATTACTGTTGTTGTCTCTCATTTTGTTCTTTCTTTCAAGCGTTTCCTTTACACAAACCATAGAGTTTATAGTCTCTAGCAGAGAGTGCAATAACCAGGGCCTGGGCTAGGGTGAACCTAGTGAGAAACTGAGGGCACAATCTTTAGAGAGGCTTTCAATCTCAGGGTCCATCCATCTCAGTAAGTGATGACTCTGAACTTGCCCGACCCTAGGAGTGAGCGCTTCCTTATATTCTGCCCCTTAGGCACCTCTTGCCTCACCCCAGCTCTGGCCCTTGCAGTGACTTTCATACTCTTGATATGTTAAGAGTCTGTTTTCTTCAACCCGTCTTACAGCTGTGGCAGAAATGCACAGAGAGCATAAAAGCAATGGCACATCTTCCCAGCTTAGAGATTGCAAACGGGTAGCACACAGGCCACTCCTTCCTATTCCTACACTCTTAACAGGCATAACTAATCAATTATAGCACCATTTCCCTTCAAGTTTGGATATACAGTAGATCCCTGAACAACACAGGTTTGAATCACACAGGTCCACTTATACACATTTTCAAAAATATACTGGACTCTGAAAGTAAGGATATGCTATATGTTAATTAATTGAATTTAAATAAAATCAAATTTAAAAATATACTGGGAAGATTTTTTGAGATTTGCAACGATTTGAAAAAACTCATAAATCATGTAGTTCAGAAATACTGAAGATATTAAGGAAAAGTTTTTTTCCTTACATAACTTCATTTTCCTTAAATAAAAGTTATTGTAAGAATATATTATATATCTAGAACACAAAATACAATAAAATAACTTTATGTTACCTCTGTTCAACAGTAGGCTATTAGTAGTTAAGTTTCAGGGGGAAATCAAAGTTATCTGTGGATTTTTGACTATGTAGGGAGGGTATGTCCCTGTTTTCAAAGGTTAATTGTGTTCTCAAAAGTTTTCTCAGCATCGCACTGCAGTCAGCCACTATCAACTGACCAGAGTTGGCTTGTGAAGTAAAATCACCTGCCCCCACGCCTGGCTAGCAAGATCCAGGGAATCACGCTTAGCAAGATCCAGGGAATCAACCTTAGTAATCAAGGAAAAGCTATCACAGTCCTCTATCTTCACATCCAAGACTCTAATGTAGTTCTAGGACTATTGGAGGCTCTCAGAAAGTCTTGGGGTCAGTCTTTTTTCCAAACCTGGCCTTTCTATTATAATGTTTCCAAATTGAAAATAATAGAAAGTCCAAGGGATTCAGCTGAAAGAATCTAATAACTCAAGAAATGAGTACTAGGAGAATTGTATGCAGTTTTCCACCGGTAGAGGAACAGATCTGAAGCAATGTAGGTTTATTAGCTGTAACCAGAGGGAAAGGATTCTGGCAGACTTTCCTGGCCTCAGAATCAGGGAGGAAAATGTCAGCAGTACCTGAGAATGTATCCGTATCTACATTTGCGGGATCAACACTGCAGCCCAGGGCATCGAATTTCGACGATCTCACTGCCTTGGAATTCAGTGGCCTCGAAGTTATTTTCCTTGTACAGATTTATTTATCTCCAGTTTCTAATTCTTTTCCAAAAATTCAATTTTACTGGAGCAGAACGGGGTTGAAAACTGAAGCGCAAAGCACTTAAGAAACCAACTCCGAACATCTGCTGCTAACGCTGCCCAGACGTCCACCGTCCCCTTGCGGAATCCGGCCTCCGGGGGACCCTCGGCGAGCCCAGGTGTGGACCTCTCCTCCGGCCCAGCCAATCAGAGCGAACCATTTCTCCGGTCACTGTGATTGGCTCGGGGAGGAGCACATGACCCTGCCAGAGCCAATAAGAGGCACTGAAACCTCCCCAGCAACTGCCAGAAACGAGCCATCCCTGCATTCTCCTGGTCTCCAACCTGGGGAGGGATCCACCTGCACACATCTCAGGGGGCACAGGACGCCAGTGCGGGACAAGGTCGGCGTCAGGGAAAGCGGAGACAGGAAGTGGCGATAACACTGAGATCTGAGGATGTGGTCTGGGCCCCCCTTCCAGTGTGGCAGGGGCGGCTCCAGGCTCGCCTCCCTCCTGCAAGTGGTTAATTCCGTTTCCCCGCTAGGGCAGTCGAGGGTTGGGATTCTGTCACCTGCGAGCCTCCATTTCCCAAAAGGTCTGGCATGGCTCATCTGAGAGAAAAGGCTCGCCTCAGAGGCAGCAGCATAATTTGGCTTCTCTTATGTAGCCGAGAACACCGACCTCGCCATGTTCTGTGCATCACGGTGACCTAACACTTCTCAGCTACTTCTGCCTCCCCCTCCACCTTCCTGGTCCTCCTGAGCTTCCCACGACCCCAGGTTAGGTCAGATTATAAACACTCACGGCATCTGGTACCTCTTTCTTAACAGCATTTATCATCATTGTAATCGAATAAGGAATAGGGTACTTAGAGGATGTCGCTCTCCCTGGCTAGAGGGTAAAGGTCACGAGGACAAAATACGTGCTCAATAAATATAGTCCAGAAGAATAAATCGATGGAGACAGATATATGAAAAATAGAGCTAAAGGCTCTCCTGTAGGGACAATGTGGAGTTTTTCTATTGGTTTTAGAATAACTATCCTAGGGGAGGGTGGCTCAGTGGTATAAGCCACTGCCTTCAGTTCAGATCATGATCCCAGGGTCCTGGGATCAAGTTCCGCATTGGGCTCTCTGCTCAGCAGGGAGCCTGCTTCCCTTTCTCTCTGCCGGCCTCTCTGCCTACTTGTGATCTGCCTGTCAAATAGATAAAATCTTAAAAAAAAAAAAAAAAGAATAACTATCTTATCTCACCTTGGGATGGCTTATAAGCAAATCAAATGAATTCTACACAGAATGAGAATTCTCAAGCTTACAAACATGAGAATCAGCAAGGAAATGCCAACACTCAAGTGATAAATAGCAAATAGAATATAGTAGCTGTGAGAAAGGCATAAAAGAGTGATATGAAATACTTCAGTTAATGAAGCATGGAAACAGAAGGATATAATTCAACATTAAGTAAAAAAAAAAAAAAATAAAGATTTTTCTGGGAACTGAAAGAGGAGCACTTAAAATATTAATCATTGGTAGTATCAAAGGGCCAAAATAAATGTGATGAAAGAAGCAGATACATCTAAAATGACTTTTGTAACTTTCTTCACTTTTACGTGAATGAAAATCAGATGTGATCTTTTTGTGCTTTTTGGGTAAGAATTTCACTTGTAGCCTTTGAAACTCATACTTTCGAATTAAGAAGAGAAGTGATTTGCTGAGGATGAAATGTTAGAATAAATATTATTGTTACTGAAAGCCATAAGAAAGGGCTTATTATTAATAATAAGCAGCAAACAGGTGCACAGGTGAACAGAGTTCTATCCACCGGCCCCCCAGCCTCAATCCCCGGGGCACCAGTTCCAGTAATTTCTTCCCAAAGCCTGGGGAAGCTACTCTGAACTGTCTTCTCCCTCTGGTTCACATAGCCATCACAAAACTGCGTTGACGAACAAGACTGAAAAAGAGCTTCTGATAAAATCAATCATACAGATTCAAACAAGGATAATACAAGCACTTACACATGAGTCTGGCTTGAAAAGGGCTCTATTTCTGGACTGGACTGTGCCTGGTTTCAAGGAGAGTCATTGCTACAGATTCTGTCTCTCTCACAAAAGGACTCATAAAACTTTTATTTTCTCTAAAGACCATATTAAACTACTCAGCAAAAGCTGTCCAAATGGCCATGGAGCATCCTAGCCAGAGTCCATTTTCAGACCTGGTAGACCACTTTCCTTTGCTAACTGTGGGCAATATTCAACTTATCCTAAGAAAGTGCTGGTTCAGACCCCTTTGGCCCTTCCCAGGTCATTGTGGTTCTTCCTTGCTTTGGGATGATGAAGTGTGGGACGCTACAGAGTTGGGGCATATGATCAAAGGAATGGGTCATCCGGGAAATCATTTCTCTAGTGTCTGGAAAATGCTTTCCCAGGTGTCAGTGCCCTGTGCCAACTCCCAGTCTTTGGGAAGGAGATTAAGTGACCTTAGAAAAACTGCTTTCTCAGTTGTGTTAGTCGTAAAGTAGGAGTCATAGTACCTTGCCTATCTGCCTGAAGACAGAAGGTCAAATGAAATCATAGACCTCAGTGTTTGGGAATGTCTAGAGTGCCTATCAACTCTACATTTATTGTAAATAATTTAAAAAAAAAAAACCCAAGATAGTAAAGCAATTAGAAGAGGCAAATATAATACACTGAAGGAGATTTCTTTCAACCTTGACAGTATTGACATTTGAGGCCAGATAATTCTTGGTGGTGGCTGCCGATATGCATTGTAGAGTATTCGGCAGGATCTCTGGATTATACGTGTCAGGGGTCAGCGCCCCACTCCCCCAGCCCACCCTGAGCTGTAACAACCCAGAAATGTCTCTGGAGGTCATCTAATGCCTTCTGGGGTGGGAGGCAAGCCTGCCCCTCTGTTGAGAATCACCGCCCTCCAGGAAAAGCGGTGTCCGCCCCCACCTGAAAGCTGACACTGCCCACGGGCAGGTAGCTGTGGTCCTCCAGCATGCTCAGGTACTCGGCCACCAAGGCAGCCGCGTGCACCAGGCACATGGCGGCCTCCGTGTAGCATTTCTTCTTGGTGTGTTTCTCCGCCATGTTCTGGAGCCAGGTCAGCCGCAGATCAGGGGACGTCTGGTAACTCTTGGCAATTCTGAGGACAGATTAAGAATGTTTCAAGGACAGCTGGCTCATGACACTGTTTTTCTGCTGTGGGTGGCCACTTTCTTCCCCGCCAAGAATCCCTCCCCCGACCTGCCCTTTCCCCACCTGTTCAGAAAATGAGAGAAAAAGCAAACATGTGTCAGTCATTTTCCATCCACAGGTAGGGTTTCCTGGACCTCGAGAAATAGCATTTACTTCCAGTTTCATGGGGAAGAAAAAGGCCCAATCAAATGAGGTCTGTCTTAATGGATCTCTAGCAATTTTCTTCGTTTTCCTTCCTTTCTCTCAGAATAATAATAACAAGACAGAAGTACGACCCGTCTATGACAGCACATCAGAATCAATTTTTTTCTCTAAGTAGTTTCTCCTGAACGAGGAGCATAAAGACAAAGTTTCAAACTATCAAGTAAAATATGAATTCTACTTAAATGGTACATGTATATTTGAATATAACTGGGAAAAAAAGGAAATAATTCATATGATAATAGATAGTTCTTTTCTCTCATTCTATGATAAGTAGAGGATAGTATTATAAAAGGTACCTCAGTTGAAATTAGGGGGATATTTCTAAAATTATAATTTTTAAAGATTTTATTTATTTATTTGAGAGAGAGAGAGAGAATGAGAGAGAGTGACCATGAGAAGGGGGATGGTCAGAGGGAGAAGCAGACTTCCTGCCAAGCAGGGAGCCCCAATGCAGGACTCGATCCTGGGACTCCAGGATCATGACCTGAGCCAAAGGCAGTTGCTTAACCAACTGAGCCACCCAGGCACCCCAGGGGGATATTTCTAAAAGGGATTACATGAATCAACCCACTGTGAATGATTACTTTCTACTAACTTCTCTTTATGCTTTTGGATGTCATCGAAATCACTGTACTCACATGACCTATAATAATCACACTAACAAGACCTCCAAGTGACAAACCCTAGGCCCTCAGCTGACGGCCTTGATTTGGTCAGAAAAGTGTACCTGTACATGAGATCCATCAGCATCTCGGGATCTTCCTGGAACTCCCTCATTTTCACGGTGTCGTATAAGATGCTGTTCAAATTGCACAGAAGTTCCTCCACCTGCAAAAAAAAAAAGTGAGCGGCTCTAATCAATCCTGGTTTTGTCATCCACGGTGACAGGCTGGAGTTGCGTTGTAAGGGCACCGGCCAGCCACGGGCGGGCTTCTTGGTGGGAGCAGAACTCGGGTGGAGGGGAGCCGGGAGGGGACGTCCGTGGCCTTCACTTTTGCAGGTCCCTGTGCTTCAGAGGCCCAGACGTGAGTTGGCCCTTGGGATCCATGATTTAGCCCTGAATCCTTATACTATCTTCCCTCTTTTTGTTTAAAGTAACTTGAGCTAGTTTCGGTTATTTGCCACCTAAACGAGCCTCTAGCTGTACTCTGGAACATCAGGGGTCTTTACACCAATAGGAGGCAGCTTAGGACTTCTGCTTACACTATGTATGTGTGTGTATGTGTGTGTGTGTGTGTGTGTGTGTGTGTGTGTGTAATATAATATAATACAATAATATATGATAATATATGATACAGTAATATATATGATGTGATATATATGATATATAATATAGTGTGCTATATATTAAATACAAGAGTGTGCTATATATTAAATACATGTGTATAAATAATATTTATGTATTTTATATATAACCTGTTACATAATTACATATTATATGTGTTACATAAATTCACAGTATACACACACACACACACACACACACACACTCAAGTTTATATGGCTGATCTCGAACCTGTGTGTGAGGTAAGGCGCGCTCTTCAGCTTACCTGGGTCGGGAAAGGAGTGGCCTGCATGGCCGTGTCCTCTTCTGCGTAAGCCAAGATCGTTCTCAAGGATCTTCTCAGGTACTCCTCATTAAAGTCTGGTGCTTTGCCCACCAAAGATGCCAGAGACATGGTTACCTGCATCTTTACTCTTGCAAAGTTCTGCGTCAGGAGGAGGAGAAGAAGGAACCAATAAGAGGCACCTGGCCTGCAGATAAGGGAAGGCAGGCGCGCCAGACACCCGGGACTCCCCAATGTTTCTTTTTGCTCCGTCTCCACCGCTTCCTTTTCTCTCAATGAAATGTGAGCTCTGCTTTGCACGAGATTCATATCATTGTTTAAATGGTTTAAATGGATATTGCTCTGACATAAATCCGTCAGCGGCCTTTAAATTTTCATGGAGGACTGGATGGCCTCTATGCTGCAAGGCTAGGAGGTTGCTACAAAGTTGGGTCTCAAAAATGGATCCTTTTGTACCAAGATTCCTCTTCTTGGGACATGACTTAAACCGGAAAAAGGAACAGTATCTCCATGGCCACATTTTCTGAGATTCTGGACCCTGGACAGGCAGTGAGTTTCTGTTTCTCCTTCCCTTCTAGCCCTATGGAAAAATATGGTTATCCTGCAGGCCCCAAGAAAATGTCCGAAATATTTTCAATAATTATGTCTCACACATGATGAGGATCCTATCTTTTTTCCATGGGCCAATTTATCTTTTAAGATCTCTTGGGGGTGCTCATCAATATGACCACAATATGACCACAAACTAAACTAAAATCTAGATAAATCTAAATAAACTAACATCTAGAAAAACTAAAGCAAAGGTTAATGCTTCTGCAATAAAGCATAAATCCAAAGGCTGCAACGCTTCAGTTAAAACTCAGGGGCAGATGACGCTGGACATTCAAATTCTCACCCACAGGTCACACTGGTCCCATGCAATCCGATTTTGGAAACAAGACAAACGCTGCTGAATTCTTAGCCTGCCTGGTGTATTTTTCCCCACAGAGGACAACTTTTAATCTACCTATATTCACTCAGCCATCCTTGAAACACACGGATGGAAACCACTGCCTTCACCAGTCTCCATCTTCACTTCTGGTTACAAACTCAAAAGCTGCTAACCGTCTACATCATCAATGGTCTCCCCATCACATGCAACAGAAGGAAATGGTGATCCCACAAACTTTCTCTCAACCAATGTTTGCACTGACTTTGGGCCACTTGCACTGATTCTGGGTCCCCCCGCCCCCGCCCACTGGTGGGAGTTCTTACACTAGTGGCTCCAAAGCTGAACCTCATGAGCAGGTAGAGGGTGGCACAGGCTTGGCTCCGGGTGACGTCCATGCTGCTGCTGCAGTGGTGTAAGACTCGCTGGCACAGGTCCGCACACTGTTCCACCTCCTCCTCAAACAGCAAATCCCCGAACTAGGAGAGACACAGAGGCCATGAGGCAGCCCTTGGTCCCTTCATATTTTGTCTGGGCTGGATGCCTGCTGAAATAGGCAATGTCTGCCGGGACAAGCAGAGAGGCTAGAAGAATTCATGCATTGCTCCATAAAGAAAATGAGCTCCTTGAGTCTGAAGAAGAATGCAAGCCACAGAGTCCACCTAAGATTTAATTATGAACCACACAACCAAGATCAGGGCATAGGTGTAATTCACCGCAATGTTATCCAGGCTACATGTACCAGCAAAGTCATCTCTGTACAGGAATGACCTACGTTTTCTGAGCCCCCGGGAAAGGACTGGTGACCAAGAAAGAGAAAATCAACCTGAGAAGGGAGAGCAGAAGAATCGTACTTTCTAAATGTAACTGATTCCAGGGTTCCTGGCTGGCTCAGTTGGAAAAGCATGCTACTCTTAATCTCGGGGTCATAAGTTTGAGCCCCTGCTGAGTGTAGAGATCACTTAAATAAATAAATAAACTTAAAACAAAATGTAAAAGATCCCATTAAGCAGGTACCAACTGAGAGTTTTCCAATCCTGGAGGAGAAAGTAAACTGCATTAGACCACTTGATGTCAGGAAAATCTATATTCTTCAGGCTATGAAAAATTTACTTCTAAATCTTCTCTTATTTTATGACAAGACACTCTGGAAGACTTACTGATGGGCGTCCGCGTTTAGGACAGTAATCTCACCCAGATGCGGTACTGGAAAGGGTGAAAGGTAAGGGTGTGAGGTTGCATTTGCTCTCCTGTCTCCATTGAGTGCCTGTCGGAGGCAGGCCCCTGGCCAGGGCGGCCTCAGCCATTAAAAGATGGAGCCTGGCTAGTTGCCAGGTTAGGATTGCCTCGTGAGACTAAGCGGAACGCCCAAAGAGGAAGTAAACAGCATTGGTTGCTAGCGAAGTTGTTCGTTTAGGTGCACAGCCTGATTCGCTCGCTCCTGTACCCTGCTCGCTGATTGGTCATGTAAGCGTATATAAGTGTGTAGACTTGCGGAAATAAAGAGAGAGAAGATGCATCCGAACCAGGGCATCTTGTCGTCCTTGCGGGGCGAGGGTGATAAGTGCCCATGTCAAATGCCTATAGTTCTGCCCACATTTTAAGCGGGAGACCCACTGACTCTCTCCTGGTGACTTCTCAAAAAATCAGGGCATTCGCTTTATTCTCAGAGAGACTTAAAACCTTTACCTTGATGTCACTTAATACCATGCTGTGTGGGTTTGGGGACCCCTGAGAGGAGAATGTGTGAAACCAGGTGAAACTCTCAGCTCTTAATTAGGAATAAGAAAACAAGCATCCCGTGTTTACCTTGGCAATGAGAGCCCGGAGTGTCGCAAAGCAGTGAGTCAGGTAGGTGGTGCTCTGATCGCAGCTCAGAGAATTCACCAGCACCCTGAGAACACCTCCCAACAGGCTGTCTTTACAGTCTAGAGCCGAGCTTGCCTGGGGGAAACAGAAGAACAGCATCACTGAATCCCTGTGCCATGCCAGGGAGTGGTGGGGTGAAGACACAAATCAGCCCTCTTGACAATTAGCACAGCGATGCTGACATCCCATCTCTCTGAGTCTAAGATCTTCAGGGTTTGGCCACCACACACATCATCCATTACCATGACAGCTGAGGACCTATATCCAAATGACTTTACTCTAAAACTCCCAAATGATTTGGGATTTATGCCCAGTTCCGGGCTGCTACACTAAGTTATGAGGCACACCTCCCCCTCCCCATCCCAGACAACAGCTCTTGGAATGTTCTTCCTTTATATAGAAGGCACAGCTTTCCTTGTGGGCTTCAAAGCACAACTGTGGGCTTCCCAGTACAAAAGGGGCTGCTTGATGGCAGCAGTGTTTCCAAATAGAACAGTGAGACTAATCCCACTGAAGGTAATGACAGGTAAATGCCATTTCTTTGGGAAAAAGAAAAAATCACTGTGAGGACTGGTAAGTGTATAGCAATCAGAGCAGCGATGGATAGAGATATTATCAATATGAGGCCAAGTGTTTAAGATATCAAAGACATCACATACTTTTTGTCTTTCTGTTTCTGTAACAATTACTTTGATTTTAAACTACTTAAAAGTAGGATAACTAAGGTTTCCCTGGGTTTCAACAATATTTCTTTTTCTAGTTCCCCAAAGCATCACTGGATCCACCCGAATAAATGATTTCTCACTGGAAACATGGTGGGACTCATTTCTCAAGTTCACCAATACCCCATTATCCCCTAGACTTCTTGGGAATTTTTGGAAACACTCACTTAGCAGATAAAATTGTCTTACTGCAACATTCATAGTGGCACTATGCTTTTCTGCAGTGGGGATGGCAAAGTCATGGTACAAGTGATTTTCCTTCCCCAGTTGGGGTCCAAAGTAGACCTCATTATTCAGACCCAGCACCTCTGCCACCTGGTCCAGTCATAATCTTAGCTCCCATACGAGATGTCAACCTTAATTCAACTGGGGTTGTCCCAAACCACCTTAGCTCTCATCCCTATTCTAGATCATCAGCTACAAGCCCCCATCTGTATTATACGCTTGGTACACACTTGGCATATTTAAGTATAGGATCACCTTGTCAATACCCAAGGGAGCAGTGAGTCAAAGAAGCCAGAAGAACGTTGATTATCTCTGGAATTTGTAAGGTGAACAGTATTGTAAATGGTTAAAAAAAAAAAAAAGGCATTTGGGGATCACATTTCTCTCCCAGTTACCTATAAAGAGATCCTTATTAAATTCCAGTAAACATGTCGAACAGATCAGGTGTGTGTTGTCCTCACCTGGATAATGTTCTCCTGCATATCCAGGATGATTAAGTTTGCCTCTGTAGCCAGATTGCCACTGATCAGGGCTTCTTGATCTAACTCTGCCTTTGTTCTAAGAAAAAAAAAAAAAAAAAGGTCAAATTGAAGAGCCTATCAAAGCCGGCTGAGTTCCAGTGATGGCAATCTGTGCACCAAGGTGTAAAGAAATATTCTGAATAGCCCATCGTGAAATGAAAACAGAGGAGGTGGCCACAGGGCACCAGAGAGTGCAGGGCGCTTTCTGCGACCACTGCCTGGTGAAAACCATTTTTTAGGTCAAGTCTCCAGATTATCTGCAGCCCTACTACTATGAATAATGATGACAGTCAGAGAAACAGCAAAATGGGGAGAAAAAGCAATTACTGGTGGCTACTAGCCACCAGGCGAGTCAATCCGATGCTGGTGAAGCCTCGGGCCATTCCTGGGTTTCTTGCATGAGAACCAGCTCTAGATCGGAGTCAAGGGAAGCCTGTGGCACAGGCCAGAGGGAGTGGGGCAGGGTGTGATCTGAGCTCTGCAGACAGCAACGGTGCTGGATGAGGAAAGCTGGTGCTTCTGAACTGGGGCAGGCAAGAGTTAGGCTCTTGATGTCCCAAAGACCACCTTGGGGGGTTGCTTGGTCAAGTGTAGACCTTTTGTCTAGACTTTTCCCCCAGTGGCAGCAAGGTGGTACTCCTGCGGGACAACAGGTTCATCTGACATCCCGGTGGGTGTTACCGCCCACGAGGGAAGGGTAGGGAACAGGACATTGCCTGGCGCTGCTTTTCCTCGAGGTTTCCGTCTTGAGGAACCAGAACATTTCAGGCACTGTTCAATGATTCCTATAAAATCTAAGTGATGCTGGAAAGGGATATCTTGTAACATCTACATTTAGTGGCCAGAAAAGGGAAGTGTGAAGATGTCATTTCCCCAAGACGCCCCAGAGGCTAAAATGTCACCCCAGGGCTTGGGGCGTCAGGATGTGTGAGCCCACAAGTCTTGACCAGGACCAGCACCTCGTTGTTCCTGAGTCCCCTTCACCCAACTGTGGGAGCTCTGCCACTGCTTACTCCCTGCTGAGGGCTCAGAATAAGTATTTCCTTGTGTTTTAAATGTTTTCAAGCCAGGGCGCCTTAGGGGCTCAGTCGGTTAAGTGTCTGCCTTTGGCTCAGGGCATGATTTCGGGGTCCTGGGATTGAGTCCCGCATCAGGCTCCCTGCTTGGAAGGGAGCCTGCTTCTCCCTCTCCACCTGCTTGTGCTCTCTTTCTTTAACAAATACACAAATAACATCTTTAAAATTTTTAAGCTTAGGACAGGGTCTTGGGTCCCAAGGGGCTCTACATTGTATTTCATTCTGCAAGTGATAATATTTGCATAAAAAAGTGAAATATAGAAGCTATTTTTAAAAAAGGTATTGGTAGATTTAGGTTTTGAGCAGGGCGATGCGACAGAAATGTAATGAAGAAAACAAATGTCGTTCTCCATTTTGCCGAAGCCACAGTAAAGAAAGCAAAAAAAAAAAAAAAAAAAAAAAAAAACCCATGTGAAAGTAACAGAAGAATTTTTTTGACCCAATACAGAAAAAGAATTGTCCATGTGTAATCACTATGAAAATTACTAATGAGACCTTTTCCATTCCTTCACTGGTGCTAAATCATCAAAATCTTGCCTGTATGTTTTACTTGTAGCACTAATGAGGCTACTCTATGGGACAAAGCAGACCTAGATCTGGTTTTCATTTTTGTTGTCAAAGTTTTTCAATTTGTGGTAAAATACACATAACATAAAATTTCCCATCTGAATCATTTTAAAGTGTACTGTTCAGTGGTATTAAGCACATTTGTATTTTCTTGCAACTCTCATTGCCACTTATCTAGTTTTTAGAACGCCTACCACCCAGTCCTTTAAGACGCTGGTTCTAAAATTGGACCGGACAGCAGAATCACCTCGAGAGTTTTACCGAACACTGACGTCTGGGTCCTACTGTGGGAGGTTCTGAATACATTGTTCTGGGGTCCATCTGGACCCGGGCAGCTTTAAAATCTCTCCTGGTTGATTCTAACCTATAGTCCTGTTGAACATGACTGCTCTAGAAGAAACAGACCCAAAATAATTAAAAAATGATCTGAAAGAAAAAGGTAAAAGACCCCACTATTATAATTACAAAAAGTTTTTCAAATAGCTAACTCTCACTATGGTTCTCTCGAAAAAGAAAAACAAACAAAAGCAAACAAACAAAAAAACCCCAAAACCCACATCAGCCCGACTGGGGAGTGCTGGGAAGTACTACACAGAAAGACTCAGTGTGGTGTTCTTTCTTTCTTTCTTTTTTTTAAGATTTTTTTTTTTAAATTTCTTTATTTGACAGACAGAGATCACAAGTAGACAGAGAGGCAGGCAGAGAGAGAGAGAGAGAAGAGGAAGCAGGTTCCCTGAGGAGCAGAGAGCCTGATCCCAGGACTCTGGGATCATGACCTGAGCTGAAGGCAGAGGCTTTAACCCACTGAGCCACCCAGGCGCCCCTGTGTGGTGTTATTTCTGCAAGCAAAAGGGAAAAGTTTCCCCAAACCTCAGTTTATGCAGCCCGGGTCAAACAGGACCTGGCTCCCCTCCTAATCTCAGCAAGTAAACAGCCCAACCCCCTAAGTGGTTCTTTGTGTGTCAAGTGTGTGGGGCGGGGCCTTGAACCATGTAATGTTCTGCTCAGTGAACCCTGAGATTCACACCTGCTGCAAAGAGGAACAGCACAGGTGAGCTCTCTTCAACATACTTAATGGCACGTCTTACATATTCAAATTCTTACACATGTTTATCTTAGACATTGCAATCCAAGCAGCAGGGTTTCTTTCATTTTTTATATTTTTTGCTGATAATAGCATACATTATCTTATGTCTATGTTATATATAGTGCATGTGTGTGTATAGAGAGAGAATCATACACACACCCATTGTAGGAGATACAGCAAAGTATAAAGAAGAAAACATCAATAACCTAAATGTCCAGAGAGAAGAACCCAAGGAAAACCGCTGTTAATATTTTGGTAAATTTCCTGCCAGTCTTAAAGTGTATTTACCCTAAGCAGCTGAGGATTTAAGATTCTATTCCAAAATCAAGTGTCTGTCCTATTTTTCCAACCTTACATCATAAGCATGTCCTACGTCATGCAATTTTAATACCAACCTAATATTTCTCTACAAAGTTCCCTATTCTCGAGCATTTAGAATGTTTCCATTTTTAAAATATTGAGCGATACTGATGTAAATATGTGTGACTACACATTTTGCACACTATGAATTTGAACTATGTGGTCTCGGGTCCCCTGTCCTGTCCCTGTCCCCTCCAGCAGCTCCGGTAAGGCTACCTGACATTGCTAAACACTCGTTTTCTTTAACTGCTTAGCAGTGCGGTCAAGCTTTCAGAGCTGTGAATCATAGCTCCTTATACCTTCGATCTTCCTGGGTGCCCAGACAGAGCGAATTTACACAGGTAACGATGTTTCCCTTCCTTCCCCTTGGAAGGATACAGTTGTTTTGGTAATACAAGTAGCCTGGGAAAAAGGGTTTTAGATTTTAGGTAAAAGTAGCACAAAGCTGCTGAGTGACGCACTTATCTTGTTTCTCATTAGCTTGCCGCCAATGTGTCTGCTCCTTCCTCCATCTCAAATTTTCATTGAGGCCTGGAAATCGGTCATTCCCTAGGAGTTAAGAAATGCACGAGAGGAATGTGATTAGCATGAAACCCTCCAAGATAACCAGAAGTTCCGTAACCCGCTAGGGCAGAGAGGACTCAGCACTGTGCCTCTGGCTAATTAGAGCCCGTGCTGGACGCTGGGTGGGGGGCGGTGGCGCTGGGGCAGGGAGACAGGGCTGCCTGGGACCCGGCCGCCTGCACTTTGACGGACAGCCTACCGTTTTAGAACCCTTGCCTTTCTGGAGAGGGGGTGAGCATACGTGCCCTGAACAGGGGGTCCCAGTGAAATTGGGGTTCTCAGTGAATTACTGAAGAGGAGAGTGTGGGGAGGGTGCCCCCTCCCCAGCACTGTAAGAGCTGAGCTTCTCCCAAGTTCCTGGCCACTGTGTCCCATGACATGGACGAGCTGTCACCCTGTGTAACTTGGAGCAGGGTGACCAAGACGGAGCATGCCTGACCACCTCTCTCTGCCATACAGCAGCGAGTTCAACCTAGATGAGATCATTCCTGGTGAGCCTGGAACACCCGGACACCCCTGTGGCTGGGATGGGGGGGGGGTCGGTTGTGTTCTAGAAATACCCTGAACGATCTGGGGAGTCGATTTTGGAATCAGTATTATCCAGTGTCTTGGCCATGCTTCACAAAAATGAGTCAAACGCCCTGGGAGAGGCTTTGACCTTGAGGGCGACCACATTCCATCTATCCTGTGACTCATGTCCTTGGAGGTGAACTGTACCATGGACAAGTCTTGAACAGAAGATGCACGTGGGGACATTTCTGGGGTTCCTGTGACCTCCGGATAGCCGCCTTCCCTTGCAAGCACAGAGCAGGCACAGAATCCGGGAACCGGTTTGCCTTCATTACCCTGACAGCTTAGGAAAGCGAGTAGGTCTGCTCGCATTTAAGGATGTTTCCCTTCACCAAGGGGGTAAAACCCGCAGACGAGAAGCAAGGAAGGGCAAGGCCTACGTACCGGGAGCCCGGCAGCGCCGCATCATCTCCCCACGGGCCCCTTCCCCGCGGAGCAAAGCCTCTTCCAGCCTGGCCTTGACGTCCCTTGACTTCTGCAGGACTTGGGTACTGACTTTGTCAGAACTCTGTTTTCCCTGGACAGGACAGAGGCAGAAGGATGTTTAGTGTGGTGAGATCTCTGTCCGTGGGAAGAATCCTCAAAACACAACATACTCTGCGGCGAACGGCTGCCGTTTTGGACACGTGCCCCCACGGAGAGGCTGCTCAGGGGGGTCCCGTGGCTCAAATCCTGCAAATGAGAATGGGGTTCTCTCTGCAGAAGGCAGAGATCCTTTCCCTGAAAAATGGTCGTATCTAGACTGCAAAGAGGTTATGGGTTTTAGTACAGAAGTGAGACCAATAGATGATGCCTCCATTGTCCCCCAAGCCAAGGGGAACCATAGTAATGACATTGATCTGAACATGGGAGCTAAGAGCTGCTGTAAGGCTGAGCCACCTCATGCTCACCTTGTACTCGAAACACGAGACACAGATGAAAAGGAGATCCAGGATCCTATTGAGCTGCATGGACGGCAGGTCGGCGATCCACTTCCTGATGAGGCTCTGGTCGGCGTTCTTCATGATCCAGAGGAAACAGATCATGAGGTTGCGGGTGGTGTCGGCATTCAGCACGTTGTACTGCTTGTAGGGCTGCAGGGAGGCAGAGGGCGAGGTGGATGCAGGGGAAGGAGTGAGTGACGGGAACCCCAAAGGCTTCGGGGATGCTACGTTCTTAGAACACAGGCACTGCCCTTTGCTCCTGGCTGAGGAACTGTTTCTAGGAATCCGGCCTTTCCTGGGCTATGAAGCTGCAATCCCTGAGCTGAGGGGCTTGGCAGTGTCTGAGCCAGGCTTTCGGGCACATCTCGTGGGCTCCCTCCATCTCCGGAGCAGCGTGGTCTGGTGGTCTGTCCTGCCTTGACCAGGGCTCCCCAGTCTCACTGATAAAAAGGAGGCTTCCAAACTGCTAAGATTCCAAGTATTTCTCCTTCCAGCTGGACACCGGAGGGCTGAACTTAGGGAAGAAAACAAGACTAGCCAGGATCCAGAAACCTCCTAACTGTGCAGGAATTAACTTCTTTGTCGGAGTCCGGAGGATAATACGAGGGTCACCAAGTGCTCGGCAAAGAAATCAAATCCCTAATTTAGTGCAGTCCTCGATGCTGGGACTTCCGGGACAATTTATGTTGTCCTGGGGGTTGGGGGTTGGGGGCTCAGGCTATTTGCTTAAAGACCCCAGTCCCAAGGGTTCGATTTCGAGTCCTGAGCGCGCTTTCGTTTCTCATCCAATGAAGACAAAGACCAGTGTACCACATCTTTGGTTCACAAGGCCGTGTACCAACACCCAATGGAATGTGAAACCCCCTGTTTGTGAGTATGTGTGAGAAATGTTGGTTTGGGATGCGAATGGTAGAGCTTCTGAAATTAGCTGAGTTTTCCTGAGTATGGTGACAAGAAGCTACGAAAACCTTAGTGATAGGGGTGCCTGGGTGGTGGCTCAGTGGGTTAAAGCCTCTGCCTTCAGCTCAGGTCATGATCCCAGGGTCCTGGAATCGAGCCCCGCATCAGGCTCTCTGCTCAGCGGGGAGCCTGCTCCTGCCTGACTCACTGCCTACTTGTGATCTCTCTGTCAAATAAATAAATAAATAAAATCTTTAAAAAAAAAAAAAAAACCAGAAAACCTTAGTGATAACTTCCCAGGGAAGATCTTCTAGCTGTGAACTCTGGGCATCTGAGGATGTCCCCTTCAAGCCAAATAATAATGTAAAAGGCACGGACTCCCTTGGGCAACTAACTTGGGTAAGACGCACATTACTAAGGTGAAGGAAGTCATGAAACACAGCATTTCCCCAACAATGAGGGAGGTCAACTCTCAAATGTCTTTTCTCTTTCTTACATCCTTGCCTTCCAGCCCTCCTGGGGGTGTCCTGGTGGGCGTCAGGGGTTTGCTTAGTGCTGGAGGGAAGAGAGGAAAGCCATCCAGCAGAGAAGCCACTGAGGTCTAGATGCTGCCTTCCCAGGAGAGAACCGAGGGAGTTCTCTGTGGATGTACACCCTAAGCTGAGACGCAAAGTTAAATTAAGCTGGATGGGGAGGCACCGTCACCATCTCCCAAAGGGAGTCAAGGCTCCCCAAGGAACAGAGTTGCCACCTCAAGGAAATCAGACCCTGTGCTTCTGGAGATGGTGCTCTTTAAGCCAGAGTCTGTGCAAAAGCCTAGAGCTATCCAACTCTGTTTGGGCTCCCTGGGGACCCAGAAAAGCTGAAGTCTTTTGTCAAAGAAATACTCACCCCCAAGAAACTGGCTCCTTCAATCATTTTTTGGGAGGCAAACACAGTGTAATGATAAACATAGAATAAATACCACTTTGTGCTGACCCCAGATAGCCCAAGTTCGCCTCTTTCTGGTGTCTGAACCTTGAACTCAGGCACCGCTGAGACTGCCTGGATTTGATTCGTGGACCTGCTGCTGCATCCGGGACCATCTGGGACTACGCTGCCTCATCTGAGCCATTTCACTTCTCAGCCCCAGGCTCCACGCTGATGCCTTTCAGGACTGACCAAAGAGGCAGGAGAGCCTGCTCAACTCTGGGTTCCAGTAGGTAAATATAAGAATAAGCCCATCGGAAGATGGGACACAGGACAAAAAATAAACCAGAGAAAGGTGCACCAACATACCAAGGAAGAAAGTATGGTTCCACTTGTCTTCGAATTAAAATTGTTTCCGGCGATGGCCAGCGCCACGTTCTGGTTAATTGCACTGGTTCCTTCTTGGTCTTCATCAGAGCCATTGGCACGACTTTTTCCACTACGGGCATCTGCAGCTATAATGAAAACATCATTGGCCTTACCATACCGTCCAACAATTGTGCTTCTTGGTATTTAGGCAAGGGCTGGAAATTTATGCCCACATAAAAATCTGCACATTTCTAATGGGCAAAACATGGAAGCAAGCAAGCTATCCTTCAGCAGATGAATGGATAAACAAGCCATAGTACGTTCAGACAATGGAGTATTATTCAACCCTAGAAAGAAATGAGCTATCAAGCCATGAAAAGGCATGGAGGAAGCTTCAGTGACTGCCAGGGCCTGGGGGAGAGAGGAATGACCGGGGAGAGCACAGAGGAATTTTAGGGTAGAGAAACGAGTCTGGTTGATATCATAATCATGGATACATATCATTATATATTTGTCCAAACCCACAGAATTTACAACCCCAAGAGCGATCTCTAATGTAATCATGGACTTTGGGTAATTATGATGTACTTCTATTGGTTCATCAGTGGTAACCAATGTTACCACTTGGTACTTGGGTGGATGCTGACAACAGGGGAGGCTGTGTACACAGGGGACTGAGGGGCGGGGGCATACAGGAAGTCTCCATACTTTCTGTTCAATTTTGCTGTGAACCTAAAGCTGCTCTTTAAAAGTCTTTTAAAAATCTTTGCTGATGAGAAGCCAAAAATCAGTATTTCCCTATGTCTCCTACCCAATGCCCACCAAGGGACTGATACTTATTAGTCACTAAAGTCTGCACAGTAATTAAAAACCCAATGTCAAGTGGGGCGCCGGAGTGGCTCCGTTGATTAAGCGTCTGACCCCTGATTTCAGCTCAGATCATGATCTCAGGGTCGTGAGACTGATGTGCTCCTCAGGCTCCTTGCTCAGTGTGGAGTCTGCTTGCGATTCTCTCTCTGACCCTCCCCCCGACACGTGCACTCTTTTTCTCTCTAAAATAAGTAAATAAATCTTTAAAAAAAAATCCCTGTTATTAATTGTACTGCTAAATTGCTACCGTCTCTAGGAAAAAGCAGGCAAAAAAAAAAGAGACAAAATGCTCAGCAAAAGATTCAGCTGGAAATTAATTTTTCAAACTGTAAAAATGAAAATTTTCAAAACTTTCATAACACTTTCCTGTAATATAATATTTTACAATTTTTTCTAAGTTTTTATTTAAATTCCAGTTAGTGTAATAGTGTAACATGGTGTAATGCTTCAGGTGTGTAATATAACATTTTTTATTCTATTCATACATTTTAAATAATGACCAAATAGAAAGGAACCCATAATTACAGAACTAATCTGTTCCTTATAAAATAACAAGCTAAGGTCACAAATTCGGCAATAATGTATTAAATTTCAAAATGTCTGAAATGTTAATTATTACCTCTATGTAATATAGATATACTTATGTTTATATGTTTAGATGTCTGCAAACAAAAGAAGGTCCCACCACTTACAAGGCTGGTTTTTGACCACCAATGACACACAAAGTTTTTGCTTAAGCAGTTCTTAGAAAAGTGTATTAAAAACACTTGCAACCCATTGATTCGTTAAAAACTCATATTTTGTTATGCTTGTCAACATTGTAAGTATTTAGATCTTCGATTTTTCAGGAAAATTAGATTGCAAACAGTATATCCTTCTGCTAAAATTCTAAAAACAGAACTCAAATATTTTTAGAACTCAGTGTTTTAAAATAATAGTTTATTATTTGGGTTTAAAGGTGGCCAAGTTCTTAAACAAATGGTAAAATGAATAGCTTGTGGCCTTTATGTAAGACCTGATAACATTATCAGATTTGAGGATGCATTCTTACTTCCCCCAAATATCCACAGGGTCATGGTTATAAAAGACAGAGAGAAGGACATACACATTTGCCACATAAAACGCTTTCATAGCGTTTTATGGTCTCTCGGTTCATCCTTATAACAATCCTAAGATGTAGATATTGTTACCACATTTTTACAGTTGAGGAAAGGTTGAGAGAAGGCATTGAAAGGCTGAGGAATTTTTCAAAGGTCACATGTAGCCATAAATGGGCTAGAGTTTGAATTCAGCTTATCTTTTTAAAAAACTATATCCTTCTTAGTGTATCAATCTACGGATTCCATATGTAATAAATAAGCTATATTAGCTCTAATAATAGGATAGTTCCACTGATTTCCCACTTGTCAGCTACATCATGACTATAAAGGTCGAACCCATACATCAAGAAACCACTGAGATTTAAAAGCTCGGGGGCCAAGTGCTAAAAAGCTCTGATCCAAAGGGACTGATTTGGGAAATTCTCATCAACATGGACACACAGGAGAATGTGTGCCAAAGCAGTTTCCTGCTTTGGGAACAAATGAGTCATAGGTCTTTGAATGGAACTTTCTAGAAACTTTCAGCAAAATTCTGGAAATGGTCTGCAGGTCACTGGCTATGCTCTGGATTATATCCTTAAATCCTGAAGACAATTCGGGGCTCAGTCTGACATGTGAAAAAGTGTTATATTACACACCTGAAGCATTACACCATGTTATACTACCAGAGAATGTTTACCCGCTGGGCCAAGCTTGCTTTCATACATCCCTTGCCCATTTCTAATCCGTCTTTGTTCCCTAACCCACACTGTAATATGTAAATAAACTCAGGAGGTACACAAACTCCTTTAAGACAATGTATCCTTTCCTCTTGCTGAAAAATGAGAGATACTGACTTCCAACTCCAGAATCAGCCTCTTACGGCCAAAGGCAAAATTCCTCTGCCATGGCAGAATTTCTTAATACGGAAGACACCACGATTACCATGATTTTTTTTTTTTTTTCCAGTTAGAGTTGGGAAAGGCAGAGTAGGAGAGAGAGAGAATCCCAAGCAGGCTTCACACTCAGCACAGAGCCCGATGCGGGGCTCAATTTCATGACCCTGAGATCGTGACCTGACCTGAGCCAAAATCAGGAGTTGGATGCTTAACCAACTGAACCTCCCAGGTGCCCTGACACCATGATATGGAACAATCATTAAGGATGCTTGGGTCTGCTTCTTTCCTAAGCCATTCTTAAGAGAAAAGACCAGGAACACCTTATTTCAATGCCTTAGAGTGGTGACCTCCCAAGGGAATAATTCTGCTAGTATTTCATCCTTTGCGATGGATGGTCTATAAAGTTCATCATATACCAGCAGATGGGTGAATGAGTGAAAAAATGATTTCTAAATGAAAAACTGTAAGAGACTCTTAATCATAGGAAACAAACTGAGGGTCGCTGGAGGGGAGGTGAATGGGGGGGATGAGGTCACTGGGGATGGACATTAAGGAGGGCACGTGATGCAATGAGCACTGGGTGTTATTCTAGAACACTGATGAATCACAGACCTGTACCTCTGAAACCAGTAATACATTATCTGTTAATTAGCTGAATTTAAATTTTTAAAATGTTGAAAAGAAACACCACACATGACTATGATTCTTTACAAAATAAACGAAGAGTAAACTTATTGGAACCAAAAAAAAAGAAAGAAAGGAAGAAAGAAAGAAAGAAAAAAAGAAAGAAAGAAAGAAAAGAAAACCCAGACCCCCAAAACCCCCCAACACTTATTGGGACTCATGCGGAAAAGTTCTGAGAGCACCGGTGTGGAAAACTGCTCACACAAACACATCAGCACTAGAACTAAGAGAAGAAACTTCATTCTGGGGGGGCATTTGGCAGGGGCCCCTTCATTCAGTCCCTGAAGGACACGGAAGCATTATTACCTGTAAAGTCATAGAGTTGCGGCAAAGCATCCAAAATGATGCCAACCAAAGGCAGGTAGAGGGCAGCGATTTTGACCTTCACTTCCGGTTTGACGCAGCGCGGGTCCAGGTCGTGAGAGCTCAGAAGGCTGTGGATGGCACTGACCGCTTTCCTTTGCACTTTGCTGATCCTGAGACAACACAGAAAGCTAGAGGTTATGGTGAATGGAGATCGGCCAAAACACTCTTAAACAACAAGGAGGGATCAGAACGCTCCTGGATCATTGGGGTGACATGTGAAAACCAAGGAAAAGGAGGAAGAGGTGTCTAGAATCCAGAAAGAGACAGCCTGAGTTCTGTTCCTGGGCTTGATGTTTCAAAGTCCACCATATTGTAGCATCTGGTAATTCATTCCTCTTCATTGTTGAGTAATATTCCATGGTGTGGATAGAACACATTTTGAGAGAGAGGGGTGGGCTGTGAAGTGGGGGAGAGGGGCAGGGGAGAGGGCGAGAGAGACTCCCATGCAGGCTCCATGCCCAGCGCAGAGCCTGACATGGGGCTCGATCTCACAACAGTGAGATCATGACCTGAGCCAAAATCAAAAGTCAGATGCCTAACACACAGAGTCATCAAGGAGCCCCAGATCACATTTTAATACCCCATTCATCAACTGGTGGACGTTTGGATTATTTCCACTTTTGGCTATTATAAATTATTAATGTTGCTGTGAATATTTGTGTATAAGTTTTTGTATGGATATAAGTTTACTTCTCTCGGATATCAAGTTTACTTCATATCTCAGGGTAGAATTATAGGATTTTATGGAAACTATATTTATCCTTTAGAGGAGCCACCAAGCTGTTTTCTTTTCTTTTTTAAGATTTTATTTATTTATCTGAGAGAGAAAGGCACAAGCAGGGGGAGGGGCAGAGGAAGAGGGAGAAAGACAAGCAGATTCCTCACTGAGCACAGTCTGCCCAGAGGCTCGATCCCAGGACAGTTTGATCATGACCTGAGCCGAAGGCAGATGCTTAACCATAGGAAACAAACTGAGGGTTTATTTTACCAACTTAACCAACTGAGCTTAACCAACTGAGCTTAACCAACTTAAGCTTAACCAATTGAGCCACCCAGGCGCCCCACCACCAAACTGTTTTCAACAGTGAATACACCATTTTACAAGCCTCCCCAAGTTTCCGTTTTCTCTCTGCCAACGCTAGTTAGTATTTACCTTCTTATTATGACCATCCTAGTGGGTATGAAGGTGCTATGGACCGTTTGTGTCCTCCCAAAATTCGTATGTTTAAACCTAACTCCTAACATGATGATGGAGGAAAGGCCTTTGTGAGGGGAATCACGTCACGAGGGTGGAGCCCCATTCATGGGATTAGTGCCCTTATGACAGACCCCAGAAATCTCCCTTGCCCTTCGGCCATGAGAGAATATAGCAAGAAGATGACCATCTGTGAACTAGGAAGTGGGTTCTCATCAGACACTGAATCTGCCAGCGCCTTGACCTTGGACTCCCCGGCCTCCAGAACTATGAGAAATAAATTTGTGTTGTTTAGAAGCCCCCGAGCCTATGGTGTTTTTGTTACAGTTGCCTAAAGGAACTAAGCCAGAAGGGATATTCCTCTGGTTTTGATATGCATTTCCCTGATGGTTAATGTGGCTGAATACTTTTCTCTCTCAGGTGCTTATTGGTCATCTCTTCTTGGAGAAATGTCTATTCTGATCCTTGCCTTCTAAAGAACTGAGTTACTTGTCTTTTTGTTATTGAGTTGTAAGATTTAAAAATTATATAAAGAGCAGGGAGCCTGGGTGGCTTAGTCAGCTAAGCCTTTGACTCATAATTTCAGCTCAGGTCACGATCCCCTAGATCACAAGATCAAGCCCCCTGTCAGGCTCTGCGCTCAGTGGGGAGTCTGCTTGGGACTCTCTCTCCCTCTCCCTCTGCCCTTTCCTTCACATGCACGTGTGCTCTCTCTAAAATAAAAAAAAATAAATCTTAAAAAAAATGATATAATACACACAAATCCCTTATTAGGTCTACAATTTGCAGATATTTTCTCCTATTCTGTGCATCATCTTTTCATTTTCTTGATGATGTTCTATATACCACAGAAGTTCTCCCTTTTAAGAAATCTAACTTACCTATTTCTTTTTCTTTCATTGTGCCTATTTTTGGTGTCAGATCTAAGCAGCCATTGCCTGATCCATCTTCATACGGATAATGAAGATTATCCCTATGATTTCATCTAAGTGTTTTGTAGTTTCAATCCTTACATTGAAGTCTTTGATCATTTTGAGTTAAGTTCTGCACATGGTATGAGATAGGGTCACAACTTCATTCTTTTCCATGTGGATACTCAATTACATCAGCATCATCTGTTGAAAACACTCCTCTCTCCCCCTTGAGTTGTGTTGGCATCCTTGTCAAAAGTCAATTGACTATAAATGTGAAGATTTATTTCTGGACTCTTAATTCAGTTGCATTGATCGATAGGTCTATCTTTATGGCAGAACTACTATTGCTTTGTAGTAGATTTTGAAATCAGGAAATGTGAGCCCTCCGACTGTTTTCTTTTTTAAGATTGTTTTGGCTATATTGGTTCCCTTGAATTTTCAAATGAATCTTAGGGCCAGCTTGTCAGTATCTGCAAAGAATCTAGCTTGAATTCTGAGAGCAGTTGCACTGAACTTATAGATAAATTTGGGGAGTATCACCAACTTAACAGAATTAAGTCTTCTGACCCATGAATACATGATGAGTCTCCACTTGTTTCGATCTTTTTATTTCGTAAGTGTTTTATAGTTTTTAGTGTACAAATCTTATATTTCTTTTGTTAAAAATTTAGTCCTATGATCTTTATTAATTTTTGATGCTATTCTAAATGGAGTTTTCTAAATTTCATTCCACATTGTTCACCACAAGGATATGGAAATATAATTGATTTTTGCATATTGATCTTGTACCTTGCCACCTTGCTGAACACATTTATTATCTTTAATAGGTTTTTAGTGGGTTCCATAGGACTTTCTAAAAACAAATCATGTCATCTGTGAATAGAGATAGTTTTACTTCTTCCTTCCCAACATGGGTGCCTTTATTTCATATTCTTGCCTCCTTGCTCTGGGTAAGGCTTCCAGTACAATGACAAGTAAAATAGAAGTAGTAAGAATGGATAATCTTATCTAGTTCCTGGTCTTAGAAGAAAAGCAATCAACTTTTCACCGATAAATACAATGTTAGCTTTGGGTTTTTCATAGATGCCCTTTCTGGGCTTGTAGAAGTGCTCTTCTACCTCGGTAGGATTTGTTGAGTGTTTTTTCAAGAAGGGTATTAGATTTTGTCAAATGCTTTTTCTTCATCTCTTGAGATGACTGAATGGGTTTCGACTTTTATTCTATGAATTGAGTGTATCATATCAATTGATTTTCCCAGTGTTGCATTGGCATCTTGCATTCCTAAGATAAATCCTACTTAGCTGCAGCGTATACCCTTCTTATGTGCTGTTGAATTCAGTGTTCATTTTGTTGAGGATATTTGTATCTAGAGTCATATTTTGGTGTTCAGTTTTCTCGTGATGTCTTTTGTCTGATTTTGGTATCAGGCAGACACTGGCTTCATGGAAGGAGTTGGAAGGTGATCTCACCCTTCTATTTTCTGGAAGAGCGTGTGAAGGATTGGAATTAAGTCTTCACTCAGAGCTGCTAGATGATTTCTGCATACTTGAAAAACACTAGGGATTTAAGAGGTGTAGACATTTGTAGGCAGCCCCAAGTGAGGGGTTCGAGGGAGACTTATTAGAAACTGAAGCTAGGGCTCTTGCACAAGTCCAGACACTGAGACGTGTCTCACTGGCCCTTGCCCTTCAGATGCCCTTTAGGTGTTGCTGAGTCTAGTCATTGTTTTGGCAGCGAAAGGAAGTACTGATAAAGAGGAAGGATTGTTCAAAGAGATTTTTCTGAGGCTTTAGCCCACATGGTAAAGTCACTAATAAGTATGTGACAGTTATTTCTAATGACTTTCCAGGGGAGTAACTGACAACCCAGAAATCGGGAATTATTGTGTTGCCAAAGGAGAGACACTCTTAATTAGCTACCCTCTGAGAGGCAGAAAAGGTCCCGTGTGTGTGTGTGTGTGTGTGTGTGTGTGTGAAGAATGTGACAATTAAATTACTGAAAATGACATAACATCCTCTGAATATAGTCTTACTCTGTTGCTAGTGAAATTATAGCAACAATTTTATGACGAATCAAAATAGATGTCAGGGCTGCTTCCCTTGACATCTCAGTGGAAGGGAAACTGCAATTAGAAACTTCCGCTAATTAAATACTAAAGAGTACTTTCTGATACCACATGGATCAGTGCTAGCAAAGACAATTAAGGAAAATGTGTGTGTGTGTGCGCGCGCGCGCGTGTGTGCGTGCATGCTCATGCTCACGCGTTGTGTACACGAAGGCAATTTTCTTTGTGCTCAAACCTCATTCTCAACGCCTTATGGGTCAGGGTACTCTGTGTTGCTGTGGAGATTCATGCTCGTTATACAGTAAAAAGTTCTACTGAAAAACCTGAGAGAAGTGTAGTTAGGATTGAGAGAAGATGAGATGGAAGCTCTCACTTGGGACCTGAATTTCTGGAAAAAGGCAAACTTTAGGGAGAAGAAAATTCCGTTTCTCACACTGGCCTCCTGGTAGGCAGAGACAGACGTTCACTCGGCGAACATCACTGGCAAAGTGCTTAGGGTACTTTTGTGATTGCAGTTAACGTAAACGGAAGGTGCTTCTATCATTGTTTCCTTCTCTAAATTGTAAGCGCTTAGAGAAAATTTGAAAACTTCCCATTAGATGAAAATCTGTAAACATACAGCAATGCTGCCACTAATGAGCATAATTTATTCCAGAAGCTTCTTTAGCACAGCGAGGAAGAGCGGAGGAGTCGTAGGTAGAGGTTGTCCAGGGAGAGCAGTGGTAGGGTGTGTAAGGGTGTACCTTGTTACAGGAGATGTAGGATTCAGGAGACCAAGGCTCTGGGTGGGTTCTGCTACGTAACATTGGGCAAGTTCCTTCCATTCTTTGTGCCTAACCCGAACACCAAAAGGGCTGAGCTTGAATTATCTATCAATGCCAACGATCTCTAGATCTGAGTCCCTGAATGGTGAGTTCTACCGGGGCAGGGAATTTTGCCTCTTTTGTGCACTGATGTACCTCTGATATACTCCAGACTATAAGCATTTGGTGAGTGTTGAATGGAATGTATACTATTTGGAAGGCACTGTCTCCTTCCGTCCAACTGGACAGATGGGGGTTTTCTAATCCTATGGCTCGGGGAGCACAGGGAGAGAAGGAAAGAAGGGGAGGTCGATCTCCATCCCTGTCCGTTGACTTCAAGAGTAGATCCTGCCAGAGCCCATGGGTAATCAGGCTTACAAAAGGCGAAAGGATGTATAAGCCTTGGACCTCGGACATCTCTTTTAACCTGGGAAGGTCTCTCTGCAAGAAACCTAATCTGGACACTGGGTGACTGCCTTCCAGTCAGCGGCCACTTCCTTTGTCAACATGAAGCCAAGGGGCACCTTGCTGCTGTCTGTGTACATAGATCACCTGGGGCATGTCTTATAAACGGCTTTGTTCCTAAGTTCACTAATCAAAGCATCCCTGGGAAGCCTGCTTAGTAGAAACGGGAAACTCAGTGATTAAGTGTCTGGAAAAAGCCATTTTATGAGGGTTTCCCTCAGTCCCTCATGCCTTTCCACGTTCCTATGAACACCTTTTTCTCAGCACATGGATGCTTCCACTCCTCAGAGCTGGTCAATGGTAGGGATTTTTGCCAAGTAGGAGAGGCTGGACTACAAACTCTAGGAAAGAGCTTTTGGTTTTTGCAGGGTTTTTTTGTTTTGTTTTGTTTTTGATTTTTTTTGCTTTTGTTTTTGCTTTGTATCGCAATTAACACCTCTGCAACATACCCTTCTCCTTCAGCATCCAGAGCAGCAGCCAGTTCCGTAAAGAGAAGACCCGTGAGGAAGTGTTGCTGGCGGTACTCCGGGGTCAGATCGAACATGCTGGCAATCTTCTGGTCCTGGAAACTGGAGCAGGAGCTCGAGTTCTACAAAAATGCAAGGATTTAAATTAAAAAATTTAATTTTTTAATTAAATGATTTTTTAATTTAAATGATGCTTGTTTAAAAAAAAAAAAAAAGGAAAGGAAAAAAAAGAAATGCAAAGAGCAGTTCCAAAAGGAACAGGAACAGGAATTAAAATCACAATGGCCCGTACTTCAGGAGCCACGCAGGCTTGATCAGCCCTTCCCAGAGACAGTCCCCAGGAGGGAGCTGTACCCCTGGTGGTCGCTTTGTGTTCCCATCCCTGCTGGCAGAGAACTGTCCATTGGGAAAGATGAAAACAGAGCCCCCAGGGTCTCTCACAAAAGGACTCCTACTCCCTTCCCCACCCCAGATCAGAAGCAAAGATGAAAGCTTCCTCTCGTATCATATCCTTGTATCCCGTGGATCGTGGATCGGGAAACCCAGGGAAACAGGCACTGTGTCCCATGCTGTGGCTTTGAGCAGGGCATGCCTCTCCTACAAACTGCGTCCTTGATTTGAGGTCCCTGTTTTCTCCGAGGCACTTCTCAGTCTGGCTTCCGCACACTGCCCAAATTCTGCTGCCGGGACTAGCAGGGGAGTCAGGCAGGGGAACTGTCAGAGTGTCTGGAAATCCTTTACAGCTGGCTGGGGCTGGAGCCCACCCTGTGGGCCCCAGGGTTGCTAACTTCCTGGAGTAGTCAGAGGGCAATGGGGTGGAAGACTCGGGGCAAAGTTAGCCCATTTGGAATTGCTGCTCTAAGTCTGATCCTCCCCAAGGCACATGGAGACGGTCTTGTGGCTGACAACTAGCTCCTGTCTATTGGAAGAAATGGCTACATTTTCTTTTTTATTTAGTAAGACAAACCTTCACTTTTGTATTAGTCTCAAGGAATATGCAACAAAAATAGACCCTAACATGGAGAAAACTTGCTTGCTGTCCTGAGCTACTACTGATTTGTCACCTATAAATGGAATGGGGTTATAAAACAGCATTTCCTTAAAGTTTTTCTAGAGGGCACAAGTCCCTTGAGAAATCTATGGGGGCGGGAATAAAAAATAGCAAAATCACTTTGGGAATCAGTGTTTATTAAACACTTTTTTCCTCCACCCTTTGGGTATTTACAATTTACACTAACAAGCTAGAGATTCTTGGGTGGTCTACTGCAAACAGACCTGTTAACACAGGTTAACAAAACAGGGTTTCCAAAACTTATTTGACTCTGGAATTCTGTATTTGCATAATACCTCTAGAATCTGGGGCCCCTGCTGAACCTAACCTGTGAGAAACTGTTACCACAAAAGATCAGCCACGTCAGTCAAAGCCTTGTCTCTAAATATTATACAAGTGTTATTTGTGTGTGTGTGTGTGGCAGTTAAAGAACAAGACTCATTAGAAATACATTCTCTATAAAAGAGACTGTCGGATTCATTTATAACAAGGTCTTTTTAGTGCTTCAAGAACTAAGTAATCTGGAGTATAATTCAAGATGGACTCATCTTGCACCCAACTGCATTTTATAACAGTACCAACAGAAAGTTCTAGAATAGCTCAAAGATATAATACCAGTGTTAAAAACCACTAGTAGATCATTTCGGAATAAACATAAACACATAGGCAACTTCAGAAATTTTACGGTTCTGGGGTGCAGAAAAAGGAAAGTGAGCAAAGAAGATGGTCCCCCTCATGTGGAAAGATGATTAATGCCAGAGAGAGGAAGCTACGTGGCTTATCTATGCATTTCTAAATTTTCATCATGCGTGTGGATTCTGTGCTCTTCCTGGCTTCATCAAGGATGCCTGAGCTTAGGAAGAAACCAGTCACAGACCGTGTTAGGGGTCAGTTAGATGCACAACACTGGGTACCGTCTTTGTGTGCATCTGGATCAACCGATCTAGCGTGGACAGCTTGATTTTCCTCTTAATGAATAAGACCAACCTTTACAGTAATAAACGACTCGACTAATCAAATCAGATTTTGAGGAATTCTGGAGCTGATCACCTGGGAAGAGATGGAGGGGCAGGGGGACGCCGGAGCAGCATCGACGTTCATAAAGAAGAGGTTCAGATTCAGGTAGTGCTCATGGCTGCAAAGAATTCTCAGAAACTCCAGCCTCATGGAAATGAGCGTCGGAAGGTTGGTGAGCTTGGCCGACAGCTGGGAAGAAGAATGAAAAGAGGAAAGAAGTGTTTATTATAAGGCAAACGGAGTCCAAGCTGGCAGATACAAAAATCTCCTTTCTCTCCAGATTAGGACAATCAATTTAATAAAAATGAATAGGACAGTGCAACAGATGGAAAGTTCTATATTCCGGGGAGGCCCAACGAGTGGTCACGCATCACTGTTCCCCTTAATAACTCTAGCCCAACTCTAGCCCGGCTCCTTGACCCAACGCCCACCCTTGTCACATCTACAGTGCTGTGGCCAACCTGGGCAGCAAATAAGCTGGAGGTATGTCTTCGGGGTCACATAATGTCATTAATTTCACAATTAATGTCACTGTATCCGAGGAGCTAAATGAAAGGAGTTGACCCCACATGGGGCCACACAAAATTAACAGAATAAGACTGGGTGACTCTCACATCATGACTGTTCTTTTGTAGTTGCTAATTAAAGTCCCCAATGGGGAGTTCTCAGACCAGTTCCCTAGGTAAAGGCATCACCTTACTGAGGAAAGTATGTGGTCCCAGCAAAAAGATTGGCGTTTGCCCCAAACTAAGAGGGGAGGAAGTGGAAGAGAAAGCAAGAGACAGCTGGGAGAGTCTTTCCTTCAACGAGGAAACCATGAGAAGTACAGCATAGGGAGGACAGTCAACCGCACTGTAGGAACACTGTACGGTGACAGTGGGGACCACACTTGTCGTCGTGAGCACTGCGCAATGTATAGAACTGTTGGATCACAATGTTGCATACCTGAAACTAAGGTAAGATTCTACTGTTAATTTGACTTCAATTAAAAAAATTAAAACAAAAACAAACCACGCAATAAGCAACGGAAAGCTGACAACAGTGACAAAATGGAAGAGAACATTTGTTTCCCTCAGGGGAGGTGACAACTGAAGACCCAGACTCTGAAGGCAGCTTCTTTTAAGGCAAAGCAAGGAAAAGGGGGTCATGTGGGACCGTGAGCCTCTCAGTTCATCATCAGCAACCTCGCGCCCCAGCAAGGGAAACCAAGCTTCTCATCCTTGTGAACGGATATGTCTCCTCTTCGTGGACTCTGAGAGTGGTTTTATAAATGACATAATTGAAATGAGCAACATATTTCAGCCATCTTAGAAGAAGCCGTTGCACTGTGGGTCACTTTGCTTATAGATCGGTGAGTCTGTAGTTAGACTTTTACTTGAAACAAATGAATACCGTTACATGTTACGTAAAAAATAAAATGTGGCTTTTGTGCAACAAAGTTACCAGAACCTATGCTCTTTGTCAGTGTGTCTTGCTGGCTGACTTTGGACGAGTGGAGCCACCAGTAAACTCAACTGATCAGAACTGGATCGCATGCCCCTCACCAAATGGTCCCTCACCAGGAGCTGCTGGGCCAAACCAGTCAGAATGTGAAAGCGTAAGATATTTGTCCTTGAAAGAAGGTCACAGTATAGGTATCTTCAATAGGTCCCTTGAGACTTCATTAAAGATGGGAATTTCAAAAATATTTTTGGTGATGTTGAGAACAAAATAAGATACAGTTCTGGAAACATCCTCCCCCAAGGTCAGGACCCATGGTGGCACTCCCCAAGGGATGGGTGTTCCCTTAGTGGCAGGCTGAAGGCCACCTCAAGCAACTGAAAAGCTTAGATTTGTGTATTGTTAGTGACTATTTAAAAAAGGCTGAGATCATACCCATGGTCACATGGTCTATGAATGGCAGAAAACATGATAGAATGTTTGGGTAATGGTACGCAAAATGATAAAATCAGAAGACTTTGGAAGAATATAACTCGCCTCAGGTAGGATGCTCATACTCCACCTACATAGCTGGGCTCAATTGCCCTCAACTCCAAGCACTGATCACTGCAGGTCTGAGTACTACACTATTTATGCTAGCAGTACCCACAGACGTCACTGGCAAACAGAGCACAGAATCAAAACGACAAAGCCTGAACAAATCTAATCCAATTTTGGCTTTTTTTTTTTTTTTAAGATTTTATTTATTTACTTGAGAGAGAAAGAGAACAAGAGAGGGGGATGGTCAGAGGGCGAAGCAGGCGCCCTGCCGAGCAAGGAGCCCGATGCAGGGCTCGATCCCAGGACTCCAAGATCATGACCTGAGCCAAGGCAGATGCGTAACCTGCTGAGCCACCCAGGGGCCCCTCAGCTCTGGCTTTTGGCAGATGAGGGAGCTACGGAGGCCAATGTAAGGCTGCCCAAATCACAGAGGCATAGAACGGCATCACGGGAATTAGAACACAGGTCTCCAGATTCCAAGTCTGAGGCTCTCTGGAGGCTGAGACACAAAAGAGGAAGAAAGAGAGGGGAAATGAGAAGCAACCCTAATGTAGAAGAAAAGGAGAAGATTGAAAACACAGAGAGAGAAAGAGAGAAGAAAGGAAAGCAAGAGAGAAAGTATGAAGGGCCTGTGCAGGGCAGCCGGCCTCTCCTCTGGATGCCTTGTTGGTTTTTCAGTGATGGAAAGCGTCCACATGTGGTAGAGTCTCTCCTTCACTGAACGCGAGCCAGGCAACTCTGAGCTGTTTTCCGAATAGGCCCACCCTTGGGCACGTCCCCGAGAGCTCGATTTTAGCAAGGATCCTACTTCGTCAGTTTAGCCGAAGTCCCCCCGGCCCCCCTGCCTCAACGTCTCATCCCTCAGCGGCCCCTGGATGGTTTCTGGTCGCCCTGGTCTGTCGTCACCAAGAATCCTCTTAGGGTGGTTCAGCCAGAATCCTCCTCACTTCTGAGGCTTCTGCTTATGAATTTCTTATCCACGAATCCCCCCACCCCGCTCCCTGGGTCCAGGTTCCCACTTTTCCTTGTCTTTGTAGTTGAGTCCAGTGTCCAGTAGGGTGAAATCGCATTGCAACGGTCCCCACACTTATCTCGATGGCCTGAATAAAAGTCTGCCTTACTGTTTAATAAGCGTCATGATTCACTTTTTCTTTAAAAGCGGCTCTCCATGGGCCTACCGTGATGTTCAGTATCTCCTTTCTCTATATCCAACTTTAAGTTTTGAAAAATGGATTAATTTATATTTGTAATTCATCCAATGACCTGTTTTGAAAAACATATACACTTATATTTGCAATCCATCTGATGACCTCCAGTTCTCAATAGCTAAGACGGAAGGCACAGAGGAAAGGCGTCGTCTTCCAACCCTCCATTCTGGTGGAATCCGAAACAGAAGACCCACACAGGGTCAGGAGGTCGGGGCCCTCAAGATGCTGGTGTTCTGGGAATCCTGAGGTTTCCCTAGGATTCTCCTTTTACAGGTCGGTTTCCTAATCAGTAGCTCCTTTGGAAAAGTCAAGGTCTTTTGTGGGGAGGAATGGGGAGAACCTTTTCTATTACAAATGAGGAAATGAGACCCAGAGAATTTGAATGAATTACTTAGGGTCACCAAGAGATTAACCGCGGAGAACCAGGCCTGATGGGAGAGGGTAATTAGAGTTAGGCAGACGTGGCTCTTTCCAACCTGGGCAAATTACACGACTCTTCCAAACCTCGACTTTATCATTTGCAAAAGGTAGAAGACACCTTGTAAGGACTAAGGGTACTGTTTCTAGAAAACGTTCAGCCCAGTACCTGGTTTTCAGGAAGAACCCAGCCATGGTGACAGGGCTGGTGACAGTTCAGGGAGGTGGGGGTTGACAGTGGGAGTCGGAGGTAGTGACGGTGCTGGTGGGTCGTAGTGACATGGCAGTGACAGCTGGGGGAGGGGGGTGGCTGGAGCAGGAATAAGGAAGGAAAGAAGAAGCAACCACACCAGCCAACCACTATTCATGTGACTACTGTTGGGGCAATTTAAGGAGAATGGCGAACAAAAGAAGAATTCTACTTAAAAATCTGAGCTGTGGGCTAAGACGCTAAGATGCTAAGACGCTCTTAAATTGTAAATATCTGCTTTGTGCTCGGTGAGGTTCGAGCTATTTGGCCGATTTTATCAGGGTTCTTTAAAGCCCAAATCCACAAGCACTTTTTAATTAATGGCCCTAATATGTGAAAAGAGACCTCATACATTGAATTCTAGACCTGGTCTGAGACCCAACGTGACCATCACGTGATTTCTATTAATTGCTCCAGTGAAGACAATCAGAGCACTAACACCTCCCAGTTCTGCCACATTTAACTTGTTGACCCTTCTGTGCTGGGTTGGCAAATGCTCTGGGAATCTCTGCGGCCCCGTATGTCTAGGGATGTCCACGGCAGAAGACAAATGACATAAAATGATCGTGAAACCCAGAACATACAAGAGTTAAGCTAACTTGGCAATGAGCATGACGTTGGACAAAAAGGAACCAGGGACATCTACCCAGCTACGTCTGTGGGACACTCACCTGGTTACAGTAATGTTTGATGAGGTTAAACACGAAGCCTCGATCCATGAGTGAGAGAAGGTCATACAGGAAGAACGCCAGGCTGATGTTCATCTTTTCTGCCTGTTCATTTTCCTTAAAAACAAACCAACAATAAATAAATAAATAAATAAATAAATAAAACAACCACCACCACCAAAAAAAAAAAAAAACCAACACCTGAGTCATTTTGCGGGAAACCCTGATCACAAACAACCAGGTCCATGGTGGGAAAGATTCACTATTATTTCGGCCACTGTCCCTAGGGAAGACACGGGACGAAGCTGGTGACCCTGCAAATACCAGTCAGCCCTTAGCAGGTGCCATGCATGTGAGGTTGAATCAAACATTTCTTCATTTACAGTTAGTATTTAGGTACTTTTTCTTCCATCTACTTCCCCCTACATGCATATTGACCGGTACATAATGAGGCTCGTTCTGCATACACGGTGTTGGGCCTCTCATCTTCTCATTCAGCATTATACTAAGGACACCTTCCCGCACGTTTAGCATTTCTTCAAAACCCGTTTTGAATGGCTGTCTCATATTTTTTCACACGCTTCTACCGGAACTTGTTTGATTCTGGTAACTATTGCTTTGGCAAAACTAACGTGAAAGGTACCCGCTCTCTTCAGTGAGACAGATGCTTTATAGTTGAGAAAATCTCATCAGGATACAAGAACCGGTTTTTACGAAAGGAGTTCTTTGCCCTCCACTGAGGCAGCGTTCCCACCCAGGAGAGGTCAGAGCCGCACACACTAGAGCGAATTCTTGCACCGACAGAGACAATGACTGCAGTTTTCAACCGGACTTCAGAGCCCCTGGGGAGTCCCTTTTCCAAGTTTATGTCCTTCATTCTCAGAAGGATAAATCACTTTTAAAGATTTTTTTTTTAATTTATTTGACAGAGAGAGATCACAAGTAGGCAGAGAGGTAGGCAGAGAGAGAGGAAGGCAGAGAGAGAGGAGGAAGCAGGCTCCCTGCTGAGCAGAGAGCCCGATGCGGGACTCGATCCCAGGACCCTGAGATCGTGACCTGAGCCGAAGGCAGCAGCCCAACCCACTGAGCCACCCAGGCGCCCGATAAATCACTTTTCTCTGCCTCTATTGAAAATCCGATTTCAGAATGTGGTCCTTTTGTTCTGATGGGCTGTTTGCAAATTCGGGCCAACCCGCACAGCTCCTGGGATGGAGCGGGACCTGACAGGGAAGTTTCCATCTATCTCTGTGGCAAGTCTGCCTGCCCCAGGGTCCGGCGGAGGGACCACTCCCGGGGAGCTGACGTTAACTGTCTGAATATTCTGGGCTTGGAGTCTTCTTCAGCCCTGGCTTTGCTGCTACCCGCGTGGATTTTGGAAACTCTATCAACCTCACTGCAACTCCTTTTCCACGCCTGCCAAAATGCAGACAGCCCTGCTGCCCTGAGACGTTTTGCCGCAAGAAATAACCACACGGAAATCTCCCAAGCATATTCTTAATTACAATAAAGGTGTTAATAATGACCACTGCAGCCTCACATTTTACAGTCACCTTCTAAAATGGTTCTACTTCATTTTATTCACTTTGCAACTTCCTATTGTGACATAATTTCAAAGACAGAAAAGGTACAAGAAGAATGCAAAGAACTCCTATGCGTCCTTTGACCTGATTTATTAATATTTTATCTTTGGCTACATTAGGCTCATTCATTAGGCTCGTACATTAGCTTTATCCTACTCTCTCTGTATATAATGAGTGTTTGGGTTTTTTTTTGTCCAGTGTCATTGACCCTTAGAGTAGGCTGCAAAAATCAAACCCATGACCTCATATGTAACACTTCAAGATGGATTTTCTAAGAACCAGAACATTCCCTCTGGGATCTGCATGGACCATCCCCTAGCCCCACCCCAGCCGGTGTAATAACCACACTTAGGTGTCATGTTTACTTGCTGATATTTAAATCACTGTCTTAAGAGGATGCTTCTTTTTCTCCGCTTACGGAAATAACAGACGCGCAAGGGCAAAGATTTAGAAAATAAATAAAGGCCCCGTTACCTTCTGAGGTTTCACCAAAAGGGCTGCCGTCTCCGAGGTGACCACATTAACAATAGTAGTTATGTCATCTTTGAACCGGTCGGAAAAACGAGTCCTCCGAAAATTGTCCCGTTTGTCCATGTTATGCACGTACTGCGCCATGCTTTTCACCTACAAAGGGGGCGGAGGAAACGCAGAAATTGGTGAACTGCCTGCACGGGGAGAAGGGGCGAAGACGTGAAGGAAAGCTCATGAACTGTGGACTTCCTAATGCTTTATCTACCCGGGGGGTTGCCCAAGAAGACTCTGGACAAGAAATGCTCTTGAGACACAGAGGGTTACCATGGTGGCGGGAGTTGGGAAGGATGTCCTCCTCTTGAACCCAAGTCAGGGCGCTTCCTTCTTGCTGCTCATAAAGCCAGGGAGCTTCATCCTTTAGCTATAGTGTAGGAAGACTCCCCTTCCTCAACCACCCATGGGAAGGCGGAGCTAGATGGGGATCCGTCCCCTTCCGGGCCCTGCTTGGTGACGGCACCAACGAGTGACACAGAAGGAACTGTTTATGGTACAGTTTTTCATGTGAACTGAAGTCACTTCTGTCCCCAAAACCACAATGAGGAGAAGAGGGGACAAATACTTCTCTTGAGTTTCAAGCTGAAACAGGGAGCGCAGTTTTCAAAAAACAATTCTTTGTTAAGCTAGCTGGAAACTTAACCACTATTTGCAACACTGTCTCCAGGAGAAGTTATGTTTTGAATTCAGTAAGACTACTTTGCTTTATGTATCTGCTTAAAGTATCTATTTATTTATTTAAAGAAAATGTATTAAAAATATACAATATACAATAATACAGCACATTTAAAATCAAGATCATAAAAAATATATATAAAAAATAAAATCAAGATCATGTTTTGATTTTGGACACCTTCTTGAGGCCAGGAGATCTGGGAGTAATACAAGCCCCTTTGACATCATCTGAGGTCATGTCTCCTCAGGAACACTCTGATGGGCAAGACTAGGAGTTCTTACCCTTGGATGCCTAACGTCTAAGGCCATGTTCATGAATGTCCCTAGACTAGTCAGAGAGTCATGGCAGAAAGAAATGGCCTTAGGAGTTAACTGCCCACTTTTGCCTGAAGATGACCCTCTAGGCCAGGGCTGGCAGAATCAGGGACAAAGCCAGTTATATGGAAAAAATGCTCTCCACTCCTATGATGGGAGCTGAAGTCACTATATGGGAGAATTTCCATGCACGACCAGCAGATTTCTGGTTCCAAGAATTCAGGGCCAACAATTTTCATTAGCATTGAGACAAGCAAAGATAACAAAAGAAAAAAAGAAAAAGAAAAAGAAAAAAGGAAAAAGAGAGAAGGTCGCACAAGAAGAGGTTAACAGACAGGCTTTATGTGTTTTATGTTTTCAGATGATACCATGGCCAGCTCAGAGGAGACCCAAGAATGTAGGATTCTAAGCCCAGCGAAAGGACCAATGGACTCTCTTCACTGTGTAGGGTCCTGCCTGGTTCCGGACACACAGAGGAGTCTGTATCCCACAGAGTCTCACATACTTGGTGGGAGGGAGGATCAGGAGAAGGGATGCGGACTGGGCTCCAGTTTTTGTCTGACAAACATGTCTCTCTCACTAGGTTCCTATCAAAGGACCTACGGAAGACAAGGCCTCTTTGTTTCGAGCTGTCCCCATCCTGATTTTTCTTCTGGCGAACTTGCCCTACACCAGACTTCTAGAACTCACTGTTTTATCCGGCTCCTTCCTGTTGAGCTTGGCCATCCTACAGCCAAATAAATAATTCTCACAATCCCCTACTTCCAACTGATGGCCTCTTTCCAGACTCTAAAGTCACTTGCCAGCTACGTGTCCTTCGGCTCTTCAGAGAAGAACATCCAGTAGAAATAAATACTGTGGATCCTTGGTCAATTATTTGTACGTGGGGTGAGGCAGGCAAATTCTTTCCCCCCTACTGGCCTCCATGACCCGTCACAGCCGGGGTACCTCTTAAGAACCCCTTGGTGAAATACTTCATGTTCTGAGTAAACTAGGTCACCTATTTACCTGTGGGTCTGCCTCAGCACTTTCTAGAAGCACAAGCATTTATTCATTAGCGAGTATGAAATTGGCCTGAGGCCTGTGTCCAACAGCTCTGAGGCCAAGTAGCTGCCCATCCGTGCTCGGGCATTAGTACAATTGAAGGATGTTAAAGGGCCCAGGTTGTTGGCTGAGTCTAAGGAGAGTGTCTTTTCTTTCTTGCAGGCTTCTTGGGGGAAAAACCCCTATTTTTGTTTTTCAGTAACTTCCAAAGCATCCGTAAGGCAAATGCACAAACAATGCATAGAGAACCATGCACTGCGTCTGAGTCTGGGGTAGGTTTCCTGCGCAAAGTTCTGGCTGGGGTGAAGACTTTCCATCTGACTCCGCCCCGGGTGCCGAGATCCAACTTTGGGTGTTTTGTATTTAAAAATGGTGTTTGTGTCAATCTCATGCCCTCGGGAAGCTGATCTCTATGGAGGACACCAGGAGGACACCTGTCAGGTCTCCTTGCCCTCGGGCTTCTGCTTGAAGTTGGCCAAGGGAGGCACCGGCAGGGAATGAGTGAGGGAGAGGGAGTCCACTCCGCTGCGCTCATCTGGGCCGCAGCAGGCTTCTGGCAGGGCCGACATTCTGTAGGACTCCGGCTCCTATGGGGGTGGGGGGGCTCCGCTCCGCCTCAACTTTCTCTAAATCCCAGTTACGCTCTTCCCCACCGCTCTGCAAAGGCTTTGCAGGCCATGATAAAATTCGTGATTTTCAGTACACCGGAAATCATGGATGGTTTTCCAAAGGAGACCGGCATGACCTGTGGTAAGAATCGGCAGCCCGGGGCAGAACGGATGGGCCGGAACAAAAAGACAGGCAGGTGGGCAAAAGGAGAAGTGACTTCGAGAAGCCTCCAAGAGAGGAGAGGGGAGGGGCGCGAGGTGTGTTTTCAAGGCAGCAGCCACAAGAGCGAGTGGAAGCCAGCAGAGGAGTGAGGCAGAGCTGGGTTTTGAGGAACAGTCCCAGGTTCTTCGCGGGAGCAACTCTGCAGATAAAACGTCAGTTCCTAAGGGGTGGGGGAGGGGAGGGCAACTTCGAAGCCTTTCGGCCACGGCCGCGGGCCTCGCTGAGCGCAGACAGAAACGGGCAAGAATCTCACCAGAAGCTCGAAGAAGAACCAGGCGTACTTGAAGACAGTTTCTCTCACCATCCCGGTGCTGACCACCATCTGCAGGGCGAGCTCCTCGTGGAAATGCTGGGCGACAAGGACAAAAACCAGTCTGAGAAGGCAGGGGCTCTCGACACCCTCATGCCCTCTGTTTTGTACCAATGGTTACTTCCTGGCATGGGCATCCCCGCTGTCCCGGACCCCGGCTGGATGGCAAAGTCAATGCCAGAGGTTAACTGAGGGGTAGGACCTTCCAAATGGGTTGGAGAAGGTCGTTGGTGGCATCAGGTAAGAGGGTTGGTTTGAAGGGACAGTCTCAGCCTGGGAGAAACTCTGCATTCTGGGGGAGCAGTCCGAACTGGGCTTCTTCCTTCCCCCCAGGCCCTGCTGCAAACCCTCTGCGTGACCCCTGGAAGCCGTTGCTCTTTCAGCCCTCCATTTTCTCGTCTGTGAAATCTAGTGGTTTCAATGTGGTAGCCATGTGGTAGCAATGGTGGTCAAAATGGACAGTGGATCTGGATCCCCTAGGGGGACTGTGAAGACACTCAGACTGCTGGGTCTGCCCTCATAGGTTTGGATTTGGATTTGGTGGGTTTCAGGTAGAGCCTGAGAATTCACGTTTCTACCAAGTTCCCAGGTGCTGGTGACGCCATTGGCGTAGGGACCTCCGTTAGAGAATCGATGTCTCCGTGATTTCTAAACTGCCTCCCGGATAGGACAGTTCTTGGTTTTTTTAATCCCACTACAGCACGGCGGGGAACATGATGGGCTGATGGGCAGATCCTTTGCATTACAGTGGTAGCAGCCTGAATTTCCAACTTCTCAACCCCCTCTGTCCCAGGGTCAGATTCTGGAAGCTTACTCAGCTCTGCTTTACGCCTACACTTCCCTTCAAGTTATCCAACTGCTTGAGAGCAAACATAGCAGGTGGTGACTTTTGCATCTTTTGTACATTTCCTGTTCCCTGGTTTATCTGGCTACTTATACTCTTGACAACAGGTTTGCTGGGGAAGAAGCTCAAGACTGAAGGTAGGGCCGCCAGCTCCTCTCAGTTTGCCTGGGACTGCCTCGGTCTGAAAACAGAAAAGCCCTGCATCCCAGCGAGCCTTTGGTCCTGGGCAAACAGGAATGGGTGATCGCCTTAACTAATGGCAAAAAGGATGCCTGGGTGTTTGTGGGTATCATTAATCTGCTGACCATAAAGCCTAGAATAAATACAGATGAACTAATTTATTTATTGTTCTGTGGGTAAAAGAACTAAAACTATTTGAACATCCTCATACCACACCCTAAGCCACTGGCACATACAGCAGTTAAGTCTCAAACTCAACCCCTCAAACAAAAACTGATTACAGCAAAGACTGTCCTTGATATGCCTTGACGGTGTGCACGCTGTACAGCGTGTCTGCAGCTCATTTCACTGTCTTATGCACATTATAATTGCAGACTTACTAAGCCGTGCTAAAAGGATACAAATGGAAACTCTACGTGCAGATCTCTGGGTGTTCTAACTATTAAGCTTCAGCCGGTTAACGACGATGAATCCAAAATGCTAAAGTGTTTCAGCATGTCAGAAGGTTCGCAGACCTTCTGCTAGCTGAGTCAAACCTTTATAACCTTCGGACATAGAAACATTTGTCTGCTGTCCAGAGCCGTCCATGAAGCTCACCGGCCTGGAAGCGGTGGGAGGCGGATTGTCAACCCAGCAGGTGGTCTGCGTGTGCCGGTGACGTAAGTCAGCTACTCGGGGATCTTGCCCTTGTAGGAAAGCCTCACGCCACTGGCTTCAAAGGTAACCTCTGGGAAATAGGTCAGTTTGACTGCCAGAGTCTTAGAGATTAGAGGAAGATAAGCTGCTTCTTAAAGTAATTTATGTTGCTTACCAGGCAACATTATTACAAGAACACCTTGCTCCGGAGGTTAGAGAGGAGAGCCAAGCAGCTAAAATCCTTTTTGCTGAGCTAGTGAACAAACAGTCTAAACTTCCCTCTGAGATGAAACAATTCTCTTCTCATCATTGAGAACAAAATCAAAACAAGGCAATGGGAAAGCCAAGTGCCATTGTTTGTTGCAGGAGGCGAGGCTGTAGGCAAACTGTGGCTTTCAAAAGAAGGTCGAATGGTTCGTGGAACCAGTTCCTGCCAAGCCCAAGGTCGAGTTTGAGGGTAAGTGAAATATCTTCAGCACCTCGCCCGATCTTCTTTCACTTTTTTAAAAATTAATTCCCTGTATCCCTCCCCAGAGGGTGCCCTGGGCCCGGATCACTGAGAAGTCAGCACCCTCAGACCCCCGCAGGACCCCCCCATGCCTGATCTTTCCCTCACTTGGTGCACAGCGAGCTGAGCTGAGGTTCGCTCCCCCCCTGGCATGTTTAATAAACATTCCCTGTGGCGTCAGCTGTTGCAAATGGCTTCCAATGTTATCCTTCCACTCAGAGTATTTACATTTTAATAAGGATCTGGAAAGACTCTTGAGACCTTAACTTCAGTCACTACTCTCAGGGAGCAATCCTCGGGTGTCTGGCAAAGAAAAAACTGAAGCGAGACACCCCGGGCCCTCAGACCACACAGGCCATGGCGATGACTGGAGAATTCTGCTATTATCAGATGTTCTGGTGAGCAGCTTGTAACATCTCCCAGCTCCTAACTAAAGCTGATTAGAATGAATTTGGAGGAAAGCCTGTCAGGTCACCTGATGGAGGACTGAAATAAATGATGCCCAGTCATTGCCTTTTGCTTTTGCTGAGGATGAACTGTTCCCAGCCCACGTTCGACTGAAGAAGAAAGGAAGCCAGGCATTCTCTGACTGATCGCTGGACGAGCATCCCCTGGGAACTTGTTACAAATGCAAAATCTCAGGCCCAGCTTCGGAGCTATTGCATCAGAAACTCGGGGGGGGGGGGGGTAGGGTCCAGCTATGGGTTTTAATGAGCCCTCCCGGGACTTTGGGTGCATGGTAAGTTGGACCACCCTTCGGGAACAGGAATCACTTGGTCAAAAAAATGGATGACAAGGAACAGAGCTACTGAAGTGTGTGTGTGTGTGTGTGTGTGTGTGTGTGTGTGTTGGTGGGGGCGGGGAAAGGAGGCAGAAGAGCCTTCTGACGTGTCTGTTATCAATCACAATGAGAACAACAAGCAAATTGTCCTCACACTCAGTACCTTTTTGCTGGCCGGCCTCGGGGCTGTGGTCGAGCCTGGGACCTCGTTATTGGCTGAACAATAGTAGGACATCCGATTGCAGCTGCGATCTGAGTTCTGAAATACACAACCCATGACACATCCGCCAGTCGACATCAGTCCCCTTAGAAGCTGAGCCCGTGGCCTGGAACTCACACCCTCAATGTTCACTTATAACCTATTTCTTACTTTTTTTTTTGGTTGTTTTTTTTTTTTTTTTCTGGTTACAAAGGTAAAGCACTGATCACCAATGAATACAAAACAAAGCAAAGGATATAAAGTCACAGCACATTCTACTTGCTCCTGACACAATCCCTGTTAGTGGTTTCATGTGTAGAACAACAACCCATAGTTGCGAACCTAGTCAGGATTATCCTATGGTCTTGATGATAGCAGGAATTTGAGAAAGAAGACAGAGGATCATCAGGGAAGGGAGGAAAAAACGAAACAAGATGAAACCGGAGAGGGAGACACACCATAAGAGACTTAATCTCAGGAAACAAATTTGAGGGTTGCTGGAGGGTAGGGCAGAGGAGGGATAGGGTGGCTGGGGATGGACCCTGGGCAGGGAAGTGTTGCAACGAGCACAGGTATTATAGAAGACTGAGGAAGCACAGGCCTGCACCCCTGAAACAAATGATACATTATATGTTAATTAAAAAAAAAAAAAAACCTAGTTAGGGACGGGGGTGCTGAAGTCTCTTGTATATTCTGACTTTTGGGGGGAGGTGGGGAGCATAAAACAAAATGTGGGAACAGCGCCTCTCTGTGGGCTAGGATGGTACTCTCCTGGGCTCCCAAACACTGTATTTAAAAAATTGTCAAAAAACCACTGTGGACAAATGCTCTCCCCTTTGAACAAAACAGTTAGATAATTCTTAACCCCATCCACAAAGAAATTTAGTATTTTCGCTTTTCTTAAAGGAAACCAGAACGATCAAGGCTGTGAATAATAGAGACAGGCCACGTGTCCCGGGAAATCGGGAAATGTCATTGCTTACAGGGACCTTACGTATGAGGTCGTACTAGGGTGCGCTGGCAAACGTTTAGCAAACAGCTCTTGGAGGGAGGACCTGATTTGCAATATTTAGTTCTGTACCTTAAATGCTTTCATCACGACAGACTGCAAGTTCAGATGATGTCACTGGACACGGTGTTGGGAAGAAATACGCACCAGCGAACCATTATAGAGTACTTCCACCATACAGATACAAGAGACACAAAAAACCCTCAAGAACACAGATAAAAGAGTAAAATGTAGTAAACTAGCAAGGAAGGGATAGTGTCTGAGTACTGCCTTTCTAAAGCGGAGTAATTTCGGAGTTATGGACAAGTTGCAAAGGTGATCGAGAGTTCTCGCACAGCTTCTTTCTCCAGTTCCTCTTGATGTTAACATCTGACATCACTCTGGTACCTTTGTCAAAATTAAAAAATTATCATTGGCTCCTTACTAGCAACTAAACCACCGATGTAGATTTTACTAGGTTTCCACTGAGGTCCAGTTTCAGCTTCAAGATACAGTCCAAGATACCACAGTGCATTTAGATTATTTTAAATTCAATATAACTTGTTATTTTATATAATTTCATTTTTTAATAGCGTCTAACAACCGGCTCAGAAAATTCCAGAAAATTTAAGTGACCAGCTCTCAGAAACTGGTAGGAGCCGGCTCCAGCCCTGCCGTGCGTTGATTCTGTAAGTCAAAAACGCCGGGGTAGGAACAATTTCGTAAGGTGCGTACACACTCTAGATTGTCAGAATCTCCAGTGGCGGGTCCATAGATGATCCTTAAATCCATCCAGGGTTCAGAAACTCTACGGAGATGAGCAACGAGAGCCCCAGGGCAGGAGCAGACTCGCCCGGGATCACACAGTGGGGTGGTGGTAGAGTCCTGACCCAACCCCGGGGGTCTCCAACCAATTTTAGAGACCGGGGTCTCCAAATTCCTTTTTCTTACAATATACCGTCTCAAGTGGGTGGATTTTGTAAGAGAAATTATGTCAAAACTTAGAGAGTATGATTTATCATACTCAGGGGAAACAATATTACTCTAGAAGTTTAGTCACAGGGGCCACAGGTAACTGGAAAGAAAATTCAGATGAAGAATTTACGGCAGCTTTGTGCCGTAAATTTTATAGTGTATGGTTATATCACAAGCTCGAAATAAATTTTCAAATGAGACACACTCTACCAAAATCTGACCAGGATCCCTCCAAAGTGTCGAGGTCATCAAAAACAAGGGAAGTCTATGAAATTGTCACCACCAAGTGGAAACTAAGGAGACAGGACGATAAAATGTAATGTGGTATTTTGGCTGAGATCCTGAAACTGAAAAAGGACATGAGGGAAAAATGGAGGAAATCTGAATAAAATATGAACTTGGGTTAATAATGATCACAGACCGATATTAGTTCATGAATTAGAACATATGTACCATTCTAATGTAAAATGGTAATAACAGACGAGGCATGACAGATACACAAGCTTTCTGTACTCTATTCACGATAATTCCATAAATCTGCAACTGTTTTAAAATAAAAAGAATATTTATCAAGAAAAAGCAAAGATGGAGTGCCTGGGTGGCTCAGTGGGTTAAGCCTCTGTCTTCGGCTCAGGTTATGGTCTTGGGGTCCTAGGATCGAGCCCTTCCTGGAGCTCTCTGCTCAACAGGGAGCCTGCTTCCCCCTCTCTCTGCCTGCTTCTCTGCCTACTTGTGATCTCTCTCTGTCAAATAAATAAATAAAATACTTTTAAAAAAAGAAAGAAAAAGAAAAGAATTCATGGAAGAAAAACATTATAGCCTAAGTCATCAACGTCTCCGATCTGTTTTTGTTTATAAAACCTGGCTTTGCGGGGTGCCTGGGTGGCTCAGTGGGTTAAGCCTCTGCCTTCGGCTCAGGTCATGATCCCAGGGTCCTCGGGTCTAGTCCCTGCTGAGCAGAGAGCCCGCTTCCTCCTCTCTCTCTGCCTGCCTCTCTGCTTACCTGTGATCTCTGTCTGTCAAATAAATATATAAAATCTTAAAAAAAACAAACCTGGCTTTGCTCTGGGGATTACTCTATGGTATAATTAATCTATGGATGTTAACGAATGTTAAAGGGCAGGTATTAAAAAGTTAATAAAACGAAATAAAAAACAACTGTTCCAAGGCATAAAAAAAAAAAAAAAAAAAAAAAAAAAAAAAAAAAAAAAAAAAAAAACAGCAGTTAAAGCTACATTGTTTCCCTTGAAAACAGACTCCAAGTGGCTCAATCAGCCGTGCTCTAAAAACTTCCCAACCACAGACTAACGGAGCAGATCAAATGCCAGTCTTGCCCCTGCCTCTTTCCAGAACGGTCTCAATCATGTCAAAACCTGAAGCATGAGAACATGTGACCAGCAGAACTGTGGCCCCAGCTGTGGTCCGTTTTGTGTTGTTTCTCTAAGTTTTCGCTAAAACTAAAAAAGCTCAGGTGCCTGGGTGGCTCTGTGGATTAAACCACTGCCTTCGGCTCAGGTCATGATCCTGGAGTTCTGGGATCAAGCCCCGCAACGGGCTTCCCTTGCTCTGCAGGGAGCCTGCTGCTCTCCTCCCTCTGCCTCTCCCCCTGCTTGTGTGCATGCTCTTTCTTTCTCTCTCTCTCTGTCAAATAAATAAATAAAATTTTTTAAAAAATAAAATAAAATAAAACTGAAAAAGCTCGTGTTGCGCTCCTGGCTCTGGCATCTCCCGTACCTTCGCAGCCATGATGTGCTTTACCTCCTGGTCGGCCGCGCAGTGTGTCCCCGCGAGGTCCGGGTTACTGCTGCTCATCACCCGGGCCTGCAGCAGCTTCGAGCTCACGGCGGCCGCGGACGTGCGTCCATACGTGTGGTAGCGCGGGTCAGGGAGGGCGGCGGTCCCACCTGCACCCCACCAGGCCCAGACATGTCAACAGAAAGAGGGGATCCGCGTCACTGAACCGTGCTGGGGATGGAACTGAAGAGGGACAGGGTGGAGAGGGGAACAAAAACCCACCTGAGCAGATCTCGGAATTAGGGTCTTATCATCAAAGGCCTAGCGAAGGTCAGAGGAGCATGGTTTTGGGGGTAAGGAGATGAGGGCGAGGCTCCAGGGAGGGGTGAGGACTGTGGTAGCGGGAAACACCTGCCTCATCGGAAGGGGGAGGTGGCTACGAAGCTTCAGCCTCTTAGGGCCCCAGGGAAACAGCCCCCAGGGTGGCCCGAGCTGCAGCTTGCTCCAGACAAGCTGGAAATGGGGACTTCTAAATTTATTAATATTTAAATTAAGACAACTTTATAAGTCATGCAAGATTTTCTGAGATAGGAGAATCCAAGGATAAGTATATGTTATACATCATTTCTCACTTTTCAATAGGTGTATGTCTTCCGAAGTGATTATGCAAGTTCTTTAAAAACTCAGCTGAAATTATAGGTTTTCTGGGGCATCTGGGTGGCTCATTCGGTTAAGCGTCTGCCTTCGGCTCAGGTCACGATCCCGGGGTCTTGGGATTGAGCTCGGAGTTGGGCTCCCTGCTCAGCGGGGAGTCTGCTTCTCCCTTTCCCTCTGCACCCATCCCTACTCTTGCTCGCTCTCTCTCCACTTTTGCTCTCTCCCAGATAAACAAAATCTTAAAAAAACAAAACAAAACAAAACAAAAAAACAGGTTTATTTGTAATGACGTTGCATGGACTAATAAAAAGGGCAAGTTTCTTCGTTAGAACCTTGAATTTTGTAAACTTGTTGATGCTATTTTTTACCTCCTGCTGACTGGAAGTATCAGGGGAGGACTACCTCTGTACGTAGCTGGGAAGGATGGAGAGATGCCCTGTTATTATTTCAGAAGTTGAGTTTGGGGGAAATGGGGGAAAGGGAGTTAGCTTTTCATCCCGAAAACTGGAGGAACCGGTGCTCACCACTACGCTGGGATATTTGTTTTCCTTCGTCATTCTTATCCTAGCATCCCAGACACCTGTTGTCTCCATTTTTTAAAATAAAAATCCTCACCCAAATCAAATTACCCACTGGGTTATCACAGAGGCAGAAAAAAAAAAAAAAAAACCCAAGTCCTTCAGGTATAAAAAGAGGGAGGGAGCGGTGGCCTGGGTGGCTGAGTTAAGCGTCCAACTCTAGATTTCTGCTCAGGTCGTGATCACAGGATCCTGGGACGGAGCTCTGGGTGTTGGGCTCCGTGCTCAGCAGGGAGCCTGCTTGAACCTCCTTCTCTCCCTCTGCCCCTGCCCGTGCTCATGCGCTCCGTCCCTCTAAAATAAATGAATCAATCTTAAAAAAGGGGGGTGGAAGGGAGGCAGCAAGAAAGCGAGTCAGAAAATAAAAACTAGAAACAAATTTTCTAATTTCGGCATTCGCATAAGTTTGGTCTCACCAATACAAAAATAAATTAAAAAGTAATAAAATCAATTTTAACTGAAAAAAATCAAACATATAATTTAACTTTGGGCTTTTTATGATATTTTGAATCACCGGGTAGCAGGCCAGGCGCAGGGTCCCACCCACCAGGCACCCATGGCCGGGGTGGGGGTGGGGGGGGCAACCCTACCTGACTTGGGTGGGTCCCTGGGCGGCTCCGGCAGGCGGAAGACGTAGTGCACGTAGGAGGCCAGCAGGCAGTTCCTCCCGTGCTGGTCCTTGGCCAGGTCGTTGCTGTTGTGCAGACTGTTGGCTATGGCCACCACGGACTCAAACGCAAACTGGGAGAAGTTGGCTGAGGAACCAAGAGAAAGACAGGCAGCCTCACAACTGGTCCCGAGGGAACCCGAGCTAGAATGTTCTCTGGGGCAGCGTCAAGGAGTCCTCAGAGCGGACCTGCTGAACCAGGCTGGGCAAGACGGCGGCCAGGGCAGGGTGAGTGGTTGTGGGGACAACTCCTCCATCCCAGCTCTGCTGACTGCAAACCACGTCACCTCTCCCCCTTCCTCAGCCTCCTCTGGCCAGCACTGTGGGTCTTCACCGCAAAGACAGGAGACCGTCGAGGCAGCCTCCCCACCACCACCGAGCCGTGATCCTGATCGCAAGATGCCCTGGTGATTCTCACACGCCCTCCTGTCTGAGATGTGCCCTTGCGCCATGCAGTTTCTTGGCATATAGATTAATCTGAAAAAGTAGCTGTGCCGTGCTCTCCTCCAGGTGGGTCTACACAAAATGACTGATTTACCGTGTACGGTCTTGTTCAGGAGCTCCCAGCCCTCCACAGTTTGGCTTCACCTCGTTACCCAAACTTGTTACCCTTCTTCCCTGCTCCAATTCAACTTCCTTTAAAATGAGGCAATTGTCCTGTCCCCATCACGTGTCTGCTCTGTCTCAGCTCTGCAATTTTTCGCATGTTGTTGTTCTCAGCTGGAAAGCCCTCTGTGCTCCCGCCAGCAAAATCCCACCAATTCTTCACCGCTGGGCCCCATCCACCTCCTCCATGAAGCCTCGGACATGACTCGGCACAAGGCTTCAGGGATGCCAAGACTCAAAGTTCTTTGGCTGCTCCCGGTGGTCACCTCTGTCTCCCTGAGCAGGCTTCCAGCCTCTGGGGAGAAGCGTATTTCTCCCTTCTTCTTGTCTCCACCCCTGTGATGACCAGAGCACCTGACATATTCTGAATAAATGCTTCTATGTTAAGTGCCTCCACCTAGTTGGTGGCTGTCGGCCCAGGACGGGTGGCAACTTACTACAAAGAAGCAGCTTAAAACCTAGGAATGAATGGTTTGTCTACTGCACAGGTCTGTGTGCGAGTGCAAATATGTGGGGACATGGGAAGGAATCTGGGAACGGTGGAGCTAGCTACTCAGCAGGGCTCTAGCTGGAGAGGCAACGGATGCAGAGAGGAAACGCTGGTCTGCAACACAGGATACCTTAACTGTGGCACCATGAGAGACGCATCTCAGGACACGGCGTGAGCTGGGGATTCAGAGGTCCTCTTCTCCCCTGGCTCTGAAGGCTGCCCAGCGTGTGCCAGGCTCTGAGTGCCCCATTGTGTGAGTCACTTCTCTTCTGACACTCCCAGGAAGGTGTCTTTTGATACCATTTTCAGAACCCCTTCTGTTCTGAACCAGACACTCCGGGTTTCTGCGCTTGCCCTGCACATCTGACTATCCCTATGTGGGCCCCTTGTCCCCCACCCATCCTTCAAAGCTATCTCAAATACCTCTGTCTTCCTCCTGGGGGCCTCCTTCGTCCTCCCAGATTGAGGTTCTCACCTCCCCCCCAATATTTAGCTGTGTCCTTTAGAGGACGGTCCTGCGCTGATGCTCTTTGCTCAGTTTCAAGTTCTCTGAGGTCCCACAGGCTCTCAACTGTTACTGCCAAGCCCACAAGACGTAGCAGAGCCCTGGGAGCAGGGCTCTGAAATGTCCAAAAGACATCTGCAAGTCTGGGGAGCTCAAAAGGACATCAGCCCAGCTGAAAACAGCGGCCAACAAAGGCGCCCCACCGCCTGGCCTTCTCCTGCAGGAGTCGGGAGGACCACTGGACCCAGGTCTTACGTGCCATTGTCTCCAAGAGAAGTCTTACACGTTGTATTCAAATAGTAGTAATTTGTGCCAAGTCAGCATTTAAAATATACTTTCGGAAAGTGGATGAGTGGTTGTCAGGGGCTGAGGGGAAGGGAGAATGGGGGGGGGGCAGCTGCCAAGGGGCACGGGTTTCAGTTCGGGCTAATGAAAATCTCCTGGAACTGGAGACCAGTGATAGTTGCCCAGCCATGAGATGGGCTAAAAGCTAATGAATTGTACACGTTGGTGGATTTTAGGGTATGTGTTTTATAGCTCAATTAAAGAAGTGATCCCACTGAGTTTCCATTTAGAGAGTTCCTCTGCCGCCATTTAATACGAGCTGTCTTACTTCCTTAAAAACATCATATTTCCTTGTCGGTCAAGAAAATAAAAATATCCCAGTGTCCAAATAAATCCATCCATTACCAGGAATGGACTTGGAACGATCACCTCTAATCATTCAATACACCTATTTTTGAAAACTATCATTTTAAGCATCCTAAATTAATCTGTTTTTTATTCAATGTCCAGGAAGTCTCAAAAAAAAAAAAAAATTACCCCTGGTCTTGGCTTCCCTTGGACTCACATCATCGATAGAAAGGAAGATCCCACTGTCCCCATTCTAAGGATTTCTGGAAAGTCACGGGTCATGCAAGGCGCCGCCTGCCCGTCCGGCCCCGCCCCAGCCCCGCGGGCCCCACCTGTCTGGCCGGCGATGACCATGGGCTGCACGGACAGCTGGAAGAGCTTGTCCAGCACCAGGTGCAGGAAGAGCACCAGCGGCTCCAGGCGGGAGGAGTTCAGGCAGATGAGGCTGAGCTTCAGCTCGTGTTCCAGCGCCATCTCGCTGATCTTCTGGTCCAGCACTCGGATGGGGAAGGTCACCTGGTTCTCCAGGGAGTGGCAGAGGGTGAAGAACTTCTCCAGGTGGTTGTCCTGGGAAGACAGACAGCAGGCATCCTGGGGCGGACCCCGTCCACGCTCCACGGGGGGGCTCATGAGCCAAAGCTCTGGGACCCGGAGGTTTCAGACCGAGGCTACGGATGCCTCAGAAGAGCAGCGGGCACAGAACAGAACCTCTTGATGACTAGTAACTGAAGAAAATAGAATTTGGCCTCGGATCTGATCTGGTTGTGGGCAGAGGCGAGCGCACTTGGTTAAACACACAGCCAAAATGGGGTCTGAACAGATGGAAAGTGCAGACAGAAAAGGAAGGAATGGAGAACTGGGAAAAAACAAAAAACAAAAAACAAAACAAAATCACAAAGCGGGGAAAAATGGCCGATTGACAGCGGGGAGTGAGGCAGCAGCAGGAAAAGGTTGCTCATGGTGCCCCTCGCATGGTTTCTCAGCCCAAAGGGCAGATACTGCATTCCTTCATCCAGGCACTTGACATTTTTAGGAGGTCTCTCCCTTTAAATGACCAGTAAAACCTGAACAGGCCTGTAAGCCTCCAGGATGCAGTGAAGGTGGTTTCTTGTTTTATCCATGCACGAACTCTGTCACTGGTCCTCTACTGGCCTGTCCACAGACGGTTCTCTGCTGCACCCCCTTCTTCTTACGAGCCCTCTGCCTCTGATCTGAAGAGGACGCTGATATGTTCCTTACCTGGGTGTGGACAGAAGAAACAGCCTGCACTTCAATATTAAATACTCCCTTGTGTCCTTCAGCCCATTTAATGGGGGGAGTCTGTGAAGGGACTTTCTGTGTTGAAGGGAAAAGAAAAAAAAAACAATTAGCAATCCAATCCCCTTTTCTGGTTATAGACTAGCAGAGCGAGGCAGCGTGAGTGTGAATGTCAGGGTTACGCAGGTGTCTCCCTCCCTGGAAGCCAGAGAACTAGCCGAGGAGTCAGGGGTCCAACACTCGGGTTCAGTTTTTCACCGAACGAGTTGTTGTTACTTTGACGAGTCGAATGAACTCTCATTTGCTTATACAGATGGGAGGGGTCTGAAATGAGTGATGGATCCTAAGCTCCCATCCAGCATTGAGGACCCTGGATTCTAGGGGCGGGAATAAAATCATATTGCATTGGGGATGCCTGGGTGGTTCCGTGGGCTAAGCCTCTGCCTTCAGCTCAGGTCATGATCTCAGGGTCCTGGGATCGAGCCCCACATTGGGCTCTCTGCTCGGCAGGGAGCCTGCTTCCCCTCTCTCTCTCTGCCTGCCTCTCTGCCAACTTGTGATCTCTCTCTCTCTCTCTCTGTTAAATAAATAAATAAAATCTTTTTTTTTTTTTAAAGTCATATTGGGGCACCTGCGTGGCTCAGTGGGTTAAAGCCCTTGCCTTCAGCTCAGGTCATGATCCCAGGGTCCTGGGATCAAGTCCCGCATCGGGCTCTCTGCTCAGCAAGGAGCCTGCTTCCCTTCCTCTCTCTCTGCCTGCCTCTCTGCCTACTTGTGATTTCTGTCAAATAAATAAATAAAATCTTTAAAAAAAAAAAAAAGTCATATTGCAGTGATTTCCCCATTAATCAGGAACGTCGAGACAAAGTGTAGAATATCTTACGAGACATGAAACTTTAATGCCTTGGAGATCCCGAAGTCACTTTCTCTTTTAACAAAAGGTTTCCAGAGAGCAGTCCCAAAGGCTTCTGCATTCAGTACTTAAAATGACTCTTTCATACCATTTATATGTTGGTGGTTCTGCAGTCCTTGGGGACCATTTCTGGCCTTAAATCCCCACCAGAATAGTCATCCTCTAGAGACACCATCATACAGCCCTGCAAGAGAACGGTGTAGCCTGACCCGGCCACGGGAGTGTGGGCACCTCTGGCACGCTAGTGAAAGGAAGCACGCTGTCCTCTCAGGAGTGGGAAGAGTGCCTGGTGTGTGAACTTCTGGAACTCTCCAAGACAGAGTCACAGACGGGGGCCCAATGCTAGATCCAGCCTCCAGACAGTTCTGTGTGGCCCAGGGCTGGAAACATTTTCAACTAGCAGCCAACATTTGAAAGTCAAGAAATTTCACATGAAAGCTTGTTTTCCTTTTTTGTTGTTGTTGTTTTGGTTTAAGACTTTTTTTTTTTTTTTTTTTTAATTTATTTGAGAGAGAGAGGGACCGAGTAGGAAGAGGGGCAGAGGGAGAGAGAGAATCTCAAGCAGACTCCAGCCTGAGCAGGGAGCCCAACTCGGGGCTCGATCTCACAACCCTGAGATCATGACCTGAGCCAAAATCAAGAACTGGGCGCTCAACCAACTGAGCCGGCCACCCAGGTGCCCCCAAAGCTTGCTTTTCTAACTTCCTTGGAGAACCGGAAGATAGGAAGGCACGGGAGTGGCCAGCTTGCCGCTTACCTCTGCTGAATGCATGGAGTAATTGGGGGGCAGCTTTTCCAAGGCAACAGGGAGACAGTAGGATCCAGTCTGAAGACGTTCATTTAGGAGAATTGGCAGCCACTGAAACAGATGATATAAAGAATAAAGTGGAATTATTACAGCATATCATTTTGGCCATTTATCTAGCTCACAATAATCAAATGCAACTGAATGATGATTAGATATTGACCAGGCCTCTTGCAAGCAGTAATTTCTGTCAAATTCTTTGCATTTTAAATTCTCTGAGAGCTCCTGAGATAGGGTATCAGTGATTTACTGCTTTCAGAGCCAAAGTAGTGAGTGTCTAGACAACATCAACGTTTATTTTACCCGTTATATTTCTTAAAGAAATAACTTTCTTCCCCTGGGGGAAGTGGAGCATATATATGGGATCTAGAAATAATGGATGTTGCGATGCTTTTTTATAAATGCGTATTCTTCCAATATCTACCACCCGCTAGCTTGCCATTCCAGAAATGTGTCACGTGCCGAGTCAAGTCATTTCTGCTCTTTGCTAGAATCTGGTTTGGCACATTTTGCTACTTCTGACATTTGGAAAAAAGCAAGTGAGCTGAACTGAGTTGTTTATGTCTGCAGGGACCTTGGAGTCCAACCACCGCAGTGTGAATCGGCAAGGTGGCAATGACTTACCGAGTACCCCAGGAGACTTTCCACGGAGGTCCCCTGCTTCTGCTGACAGCTGATATGATAAAAGGTGAACAGGAGGTGGTGATTTACAGTGAGCTTAGCCGGGAGCTTGATTTTCACTTCTTCATAGAAGTCAGGAGACCTGTTTCGAAAGTACATTGTACATGAGAAAGCTTAAGCAAGAATGATGCTTTCTCCAACGATCCCTTCTAATGCCACAGGCCCTTTGCACCTCAGAATTTGCCTGCTTGGTGTGCTTCTCATTTTACATCATTCTGCTCCCACACTGAAGATCCTTGAGACCAACTTTATACCCCCAGATGTGCTTTGTTTACAAAGGACTCCTCGCAAACTTAAGGCGTTGTTAGGAAAACAAACAAACAAACTCCACACATAATGGGAAAGCTCAACTTATTTCCAAAAGAAGACTCAGTCTTGCTGTGGCCTCCTTTTCTATCTCTACCCCCAAGAACAGGGACGGGCCCATCTCTGGCCTTCATCAGAGGAATCTAGATTAGCAAATGAATGCCGACAGGAAGGAAAGGGAACCTGATTCACTGAATTACAAAGACCCAGATACTTGACTAAGGGCTTCAAGTACATTACTCATCTCAACCTGTCCCAAGGGAGGGAAGAGGGTTCAGAGAAATATTTCAATAGGCCAAGGTTATCAAGCCAGGATCAAACCTGAGTGCATCTGACGCTCCCTCCCCAACCTGTGAAATGTCAATGATGGTTTGAGACATTAATCTGTGACTCAGTGCACCCACAGAATAATGAGCGTCCCATTTCTCTTTTGGCCAACTTCCATGTTCTTAAAGTAGATAGTAGCACAGATGTGGAGTAATATTTAGAAGACAGGGAGACAGGGAAAGGTGGGTTGGATTTTGCTTCTGACCCCCTGCAGTATCTCCAAGCTAGTTAGGAAATGTATTACTTTGTTTAATACCATAAAACTTCTCTGTCTCGTGCTACATCAGAAGGCTCCTGAAAAGTCAGAACAATATTCACTTCTTAAAGACATGTTCTACTCTCAGTCTTAGTGACAAAAAGTATGCAGCTGCAGCACAGAATCATAGAACCGACATATTATTTCCTTTGTCCCGTAGTCCCTGAGTTATAAAAACCTTTTGGGAGGAATCACCAAAAGGGGATTCAGAAAAGCCAGGAGATAATGACACAACCATGGCATATATCTGAGGTGCGGAAAGGTACTCACTTATTATGGTATGTGACAGCTGTGTATACTTCCTGCAGAAATTCAGGGCCAGTGGATTTTCCAAAGATGACCTGTGTGCCAACAGAGAAAGGACCAAATTAGCAGGGGGTTTTGGGCATACCAAAGCAACTGTCATCAGCCCCATGGATGTTTGGGTCTGGCAAAGCGACATTTTGTAAATTAAGTGCGCTAGGTTTACAACTGACCCAACTGCACACCGACGCAGAAGAACCAGCTGTGAAGGGTAAACTGAGACCCCAAGGAGCTGTATTAGTGACCGAGAGCCAGATGGTTGTGAGCCTAGAAAACCAGTGCCCTCTCCACTTGGCCTCGAGGTCTAGAGGTCCGTTCTCCAGGCAAAGCCACACGGTTTTGTCCCCAGTGACTCTGATCCAGGTTCTTTCTCCTCCAAAGACATGGACCTGGTCTCTTGTGTGATCAGGACGTTCCCTGGCTTGTCGATGTGCTCCTGTTATTTAGAAAAATATACTAGGGCGCCTGGGTGGTACATTCAGTTAAATGTCTGCTTTCGGCTCAGGTCACATCCCAGGGTCCTGGGATCGAGCCCCGTGTCTGGCTCTCTGCTCAGCGGAAACCCTGCTTCTCCCTCTCTCTCTGCCTCTGTCTGTTGCTCTGTCTGCTTGTGCTCTGTCAAATAAATAAATGAAATCTTAAAAAAAAAAAAAAAAAAAAGGACACCTCCTGTGGCCTGACTCAGCCCTGAAGGTACATGAGTTGACTCCTCTTTGAGCAAAGGAAAGAAGAGCCTTCTCCTATTACTGCAGCAGTCATGCCAAGGTCCCAGGGCTTGGGGAGAGGAGAACAGGCTGGGATTGGCCCTCACGTGTCCCCTCCCAGAAGCTTCTGCACAGCTGGACCAGGCAGCCCTGGGAGCCTTGTTAAGGGCCAGAGCAGGGAACCACAGGAGTCCTCCTTGAGGACTGCTTTCCCATCCCTGCCACAAAAAGAGACCTTGCCGGGGCACCTGGGTGGCTCAGTGGGCTAAAGCCTCTGCCTTCGGTTCGGGTCATGATCTCAGGGTCCTGGGATCGAGCCCCGCATCGGGCTCTCTGCTCAGTGGGGAGCCTGCTTCCCCTCTGTCTCTGCCTGCTGCTCTGCCTACTTGTGATCTCTCTCTCTCTGTCAAATAAATAGATGGAATCTTTGGGGGGGGAGACCTTGCCTTGGGAAGGTGCATGTGTCAAGAGAAGGATGTTTTTTTAAAGGAAAAAAAAAAGTAGGTATCTGAAGAACAGAAACACTGGAAAAAATTTCCTTCAGTAGAAAGGTACGGGACCAGAACTCTAGGGCTTAGGGATGGAAAAACCGCCCATCTCATTTAGTGGCAGAAACATAAAATAATAATTCTGGCCTTTTGGGTGCCTTTGAGAGTGCGGTAGTATATCTTATTATTTGATTTATATTTTGTCTCAGGCTGAAGACCCACTCCTGAAGGGTGCTGAGACGGCGTGGGTGTTATGTTACTAGGCAATATTTCACATTTGCCTCCAGAGGCAGCCTGGGGCTTGGGTGAGTGCAAACGTGGCCGACACAGCGGGCCCGCTCGCCAGCTCTTCCGCCAGGAGGGTGATGTGGAAAGATTTCATCATGTTTTTCAAAGCTCTAAAATGATCTGCTCTTCCAAATGTCACAGATCACTACCGAGTAAGTCGGGGAAGAGACTTTCAGCTTAGAATGACCCTGTTTCCCCTTCAGCACCCTGGGACCCATACTCGAGTAGCCCCAAAGGCCTAGGCAGGTGCTGACATGTAGGCCTGACCGGACGGACTCTGCACGCGGACGAGCCCTGCATTTTGTCCGCGTGGCCTGACCGGGGGCGAGGAGGAGGGGGTTCAGCCCGCCCTGCTGGAAGGCACATGTTTCTCTGTCTTTACCGGCATCGCGTTGCTAGCATCCTCTCCACACATAAACTGGATCTTTATAGTGATATTCCGCGCCGAAGCCAGTTTGTTAGCGAAGTTTAGCCTCTGTGGGTAGACGTAGAGAAGATTCCTGGAAAAGAGAAGATAAAGAACCAGTGAACACTCGGCATCGGGGAAATACAGATCAAAAACCACAGTGAGATCCCACCTCACCCCAGGCAGAACGGCTAAAATGAACAAGTCAGGAAATGACAGATGCTGGCGAGGATGTGGAGAAAGGGGAACCCTCCTGCACTGTTGGTGGGAATGCAAGCTGGTGCAGCCACTCTGGAAAACAGCATGGAGGTTCCTCAAAAAGTTGAAAATAGAGCTACCCTAGGATCCAGCAATCGCACTACTGGGTATTTACCCTAAAGATACAAATGTAGTGGTCTGAAGGGGCACGTGCACCCGGATGTTTATAGCAGCAATGTCCACAATAGCCAAACTATGGAAAGAGCATAGACGTCCATCAACAGATGGATGGATAAAGATGTGGTATACATACACAATGGAATACTACGCAGCCATCAAGAAATGAAATCTTGCCGTTTGCAACGACGTGGATGGAACTAGAGGGTATTACGCTGAGTGGAATAAGTCAGTCAGAGAAAGGCAATTATCATATGATCTCCCTGATATGAGGAATTTGAGAGGCAGGGCGGGGAGCCGTGGGAGGGAGGGAGGGAAAAATGAAACAGGATGGGACTGGGGAGGGAGACAAACCATAAGAGACTCTTAATTTCAGAAAACAAACTGAGGGTTGCTGGGGGGAGGTCGGTGGGAGGGCTGGGGTGGTTGAGTGATGGGCACTGGGGAGGGCATGTGCTACGGTGAGTGCTGTGTATTGTGTAAGCCCGATGATTCACAGACCTGTACCCCTGGGGCAAATAATACATTATATGTTGTTAAAAAAAAAAAAAAAGAGAGGCGCCTGGGTGGCTCAGTGGGTTAAGCCGCTGCCTTCAGCTCAGGTCATGATCTCAGGGTCCTGGGATGGAGTCCTGAATCGGGCTCTCTGCTCAGCAGGGAGCCTGCTTCCTCCTCTCTCTCTGCCTGCCTCTCTGCCTGCTTGTGATCTCTGTCAATTAAATAAATAAAATCTTAAAAAAAAAAAGAGAGAAAAAGAATGAGTGAATAAAGTCTGGAGTTTATTTGTGCCAAGTTCTTCCCTCAACGCAAAACCCTGTGCTCAGGAGGTTACTATCACAAAGAAGTGTCTCCTTTCAGAGGTGAATTATTTTTGGAGGAATGAGGCCTTATGGATTCTTCTCTTCAGCTGCAGCCAACTGATAAGCACCAACCCTGTTCTCTGCTTTGCTACATAGCGAGATGGGTCTGCTGCTCAGAATGTCTTACTGCCTTCCAACGTGGAAATCTGCCTAGAGCTGGAACGTTTGATACCGGGATAAGAAAGCTACAAAAGGCTCGGCTTATTTTATTTTATTTTATTTTTTTTTTTAAAGATTTTATTTATTTATTTGACAGAGAGAGATCACAAGCAGGCAGAGAGGCAGGCAGAGAGAGAGGAAGGGAAGCAGGCCCCCTGCTGAGCAGAGAGCCCCATGCGGGACTTGATCCCAGGACCCCGAGATCATGACCTGAGCCGAAGGCAGTGGCTTAACCCACTGAGCCACCCAGGTGCCCCTTATTTTATTTTTTTATTCATTAATCATATCATTTATTTATTTGAAAGATTTTATTTTTAAGTGGGCCTACACCCAACGTGGGCCTTGAACTCACAATCCTGAGCTCAAGAGCCAGAAGCTCCCCAACTGAGCCAGTCAGGTGCCCCTCAGCTCCTTTTACACACAATCTGTGACCACAGACGATGGGCCTAACTTCATTTCTTTTCTTTCTCTTTTTCCCTTTCTAGTCTGTATGGAGTAGTTTCAGTTTCTTCTTACCACGGCATTCTGGATAGGTTTAGCTTTCTTCTCCTATCTAAGATGAGAGTTCAAACCCCCAGCCCAATAAAGTTATAGGACAATAACACAATAACAAGACGAAAAATATATCCATTTATCTAACAGCTATGGAACAGGTACTAGGCTAACTAAAATTTTTATTTTTTTTTCTTTCCCTTTGCATTTTTACTAGTATATTCCACTAAAAGGAAAGCTCTGGGAAGACAGAGATTTTTATCTGATGTTTGATCCACTGATGAATCACTAGCAGCCAGACTAGTGCTTGCAGCATAGTAGGTACTAAATAAGTATTCATTGAATAGAAGAACAAATATGTATTTTTTTTATGAATCATATTCCTGACTCAAAGAAACAATGATATTACAGCACTTACTTATCCTGTGTCAGGCACTATTCCCAAGTACTTCTTTTTCTTTTCCTTAAAGATTTTTATTGATTTGAGAGAAAAAGCATGAATGGTGGGAAAAGGCAGAAGGAGAGGGAGAAGCTGACTCCCCGCTGAGCAGGGAGCCCAACGCAAGGTTCATTCAATCCAGGACCCAGGGATCATGACCTTACCCTAAGGCAGACCCTTAATCATCTGAGTTACACAGACATCCTCTTAATTATTAATTTAAATTTAAATTCTCATAACTATCCTATAGCTAGGTACTATGTTCATGATATCATCCCCATGTCATAAATAAAAAAATGAGATGCAGATATGTTACATAACTTGCCCCAAATCACAGAGGTAGGAAATGTCAGTCGGGAATTAAAGTCAGGAAGTCTGGCTCTAGAGCTGTGTTCCCTCTCATCAGACCCACTGAAATGACAAGAATGACCTTGCCATACTGGGTCACTCATGACATCTTAGTGACAAGTCTGCCTAACTTTCTGGGTCTTATCAACAGGACACAAGGACTGGACTGACTCAATTAGTTAATGTCCCCTACTTCGGGCAAATGTCTTGTTCTCTTCGCACCTGGTCCACTGTTCCAAATCCTAGACAGCATGTTCACCCCAGACAGAAATCTTCTTGTTCCAAAGGCTTCCAAATCCCCCCGGTTTGAGAACCACTTATTTACGCATGTGAATTTGCACAGGAAAGATTTGTGCCTCCATCCCCAGCCGATTTCCCATCTTGAGGACGTAGTCGCTGCCACTCACTGGGTCCATATTCAAATGTAAAGGATGCCCCACCGGAAAAGGGCGAAGGCAGGCGATGAAAAATCTGTATCTGTTTAGTTTATGAAATCTCTGATAGGAAAATCAAAAGGGAAGGACGAAGCTGGCCTTGACTCCATTTTTGCCACTCTAACCCCTTAGTTGTAACAGGCAGATTGATCCTGCCATCACGCGCCGGTGACAATGGCCATTGCGGACCTGCCTCCGCAAAAACGTCTGGATTTACCCCATGGCTCTTCCTCGGTATGACAGTATCAGCAGGGACAAGACTCATAACCACCCCCTCAGACAAGACCCAGGACAGGGGCTGAGTGAACCCACTCCCGATGGACCGGGCTCACAGCCCCCAGTCAATGATTGGGCACCAGACATGGAAATAGAGAGCCATGTGGCAGAGGTCATGTTCAAGGGAGAGCTTCCTGAACGGCCAGGAATGGATGCATCGATGCTTAGAATCCCACTTTCACAATAAAATTTCAGAGTCATACAGTTCATGGGACTTATCATTGTTAAAAGCAAAGATGTTATTTCCCTGAGTGTCACACAACCTCTAGTCCGACGCCAGGTATCAGGCAAGGCGAATCCCATTAGCCCGCTGCTCACGGAAAACCCAGCAAACCCGGCACTGCCTGCGCTCTTCTGCAGAGCCCCAGCGCTGGGCAACACGTGAACACATCCGTGGGGAAGCAGGGGAGGTGGGGGAGACTCAGGGGACACGAAGGTAATGTGCGTCCTGAACCGCTTCAAGGGGGAAAGAGGCACCTCCTTTCCCTAAATGTTTTGACCTCAGAACTCATTTCGTTAATCTTTTCTTTCATGGTATATTTCCCCTGTGTAATGTGCTGAGAAATCACTCGGGAATACATTGAAATAAACTTCTCTGGAGACACAGGAACATCCCACATCAGGGGAGGAAAAACGCTGGCGGATTCTTGCTGTAATGGTTTTGCAGGATAATGAGTGAAGACTCACAGGTATTCAAGGAGAGAAAATGCTACTTGGAATTACCAAGAACACCCAGCAGCTGCTCATTTGCTTGTGCAAGTTCAAAGACCAAGGATGCAAATAAGTAACATTCCTATGTCTTTTTTTCCCCCAGACTCGCTGGGGGCAGGATGGGGGTGACAGAGTGCTGGGGACAGATCCCAACTGCTCGATCTTGGGAGCTCTCTAGGCCACTCTGCTTCGGGCACTGATGCCTGGCATTGTACCAACTGGGGTACACACTTTCCCTGCCTCCTGGCTTCTGTTTCCAGCTCTTTCTAGCTATCATCCTGTCCTCTTGGTGATCTCTTGTGATCTCAGGACCAAGAGTAGGTGTGAATGGTCAAGTCCATTGACTGCAACCTACACCGTAAATGGAAAATAACACAGATGCAAGGCAAGAGAGTCATCACCAGGAAATTAATTAAATTTCGAGAACGGGCACAATACTCAATAAGCTTCAAAAGTCAGTAAAGTCTTGACCACCCTCCAAAGAGGAGATGGCAGGCCGGGAGAGAGTAAAAGGATGAGCACAGAAGTCTGGGGAGCCAGAGTCGGGGGACACCCACGCCAAGCCCCAATCTTTGAAAATGAGAAAATGAAGGCCCTGGAAGGAAAAGGGACAGTGTGTCCTCTCTGAACCTAGCTGTGGCTGTGTCCGTGGAACCGTCCAGATCTTGTTCTGTCAAACTGAGGGAGCCCAACTGTGAGGCTGTTGGGAATGGACACGGATGTCGTAAGGCGGGCAGAAGGCAGTCCAAGGTCAGGTGCGGGCACGTGGCTGGGGGTACAGACCCCTCTCTGCTCTCGCTTGCTTATCTTTGAGGTCACCATTCCCCTCTGTTTCCCAGTGGTTGTGTTGAGAGTGGGTAAGGGTGTTGGCTCCGGGGCCAGAGAACTGGCCTTGGGCAAGATCTTCAGGCTTTCCAAAGCCCCGGTGGGGTTAATAGTCACACGGACCTCGCAGGGCTATGGTGTGCATCAATGAGCAAGAACTTACTAAGGACAGTTATGATGACGATGATTTCCTGCACACAGCAAGGTCAGACCCACACCACGGCCTACACGCTCCACTCCAAATCACCGTCCATCTCCCCTGGACCAGAGCAATGCTTTCCAATCATCTCTGGACTTCTACACTTGCCCCTTACAATTTACTCCTTATATATGCGTCAAGAGGACTTTTCCAAAAGTGTGAAACAGATTATGACAAACCCTACAAGGGTTTCCCACACTTCTCATTATGAACCCTATATGGTGTGGCTCCTGGCAATTTCTCCCACCCTATTGCTCATTACTTTCCTGTACTAGTTTTTTGTTTGTTTGTTTGTTTGTTTTGCTTTGTTATTTTTTTCCCCCAAGGCCTAGATCATTCTAAACTGATCCTTATGACAGGGCTTTGGTACCTGCTGTTCCCCTCACCTGGAAGAGTTTCTCCCGGTTCTCTAAATGACTGGTCCCTTCTCATCTCTTGGGCTTTGGCTCAGATGTCCCATCATCAAAGAGATCTGTCCTATCAGCCTCTAGAGTCGGTCCACTCCACTCTCTCCCCTACATGAACTCTTTTATAATCATGACCATGAAAGCACAAGGATGATGACATTAATATGAATCCACTTTTCAGTCTTGAATAGCTGAGAAGTACAGGAAAGTATAAAGAATAAAATGTCAACTACCCAATATCCTACTGCCTTGAGGAAAATCATTGTTCAGACAAGCTTATTTCCTTCTGTCTTTATTTCCTCTGTATGTTGAACAGTTTTATCCCACTGTGTAGATGAAGCTTTATCTTGGTTTTGTATCATTTAGTGTTGTTCAGTAACGACCGTTTTCCCAATGAACATGATGTTAACGGCTACATGATAACTCCATGGGATGAGGAAGCCGTCATGTACAGCAGTGTCCAAGAATAAGCATCGAGGTTATTTCCTCTTTCTCAGTTCTTAAGCTGTGATGCACACTTTTTATCTACCTTGCCCCTCTGTGATGTGGTGTATTTTTCAAAAAATCTCTTACGATTCTGTAGAGTTCAATTTCTTCATCTTTGAATCCATAGAAAAAAAAAAAACACCAACCCACCTTCTGTTATTCTGGGCTTGAAGAAATAATGAGCCAGAGTTTATAAAAACATTTTCAAGGAGCTGGATCAAAGGCTCCGTGTAAATCACAATGGATAAGCAGAAAAGCTGTTCCCACACCCATCTCCATGTCCCAGTACAGGGGCACCACCAACCTGACCCACCTGTCCCCCCAACACCGGTCCACCCCTTTGCACACTGTTCCACAGTCATGTTCAACCCCTGTCCTCAAACCTCATCACCATGGGCACTCAATTCCCTGCCCCATACTGAATGCACTTTCTGCAGGACACACAGCTGGAAGGAAACTTCCAGAAAATTTAGCTCAGCATCTCTTTTTGCAAACCTGGAACCTGACTCCAGGGAGGTTAAAGGGCTTTACCTAAACTTTTTTTTTTTTTTTTTTTTTTAGGAAGGTGAATCTCCCAAGGATTATTATGTTTCTTATTGCATCAACGTTACCTGATGTGTTTTGTTAAATGGGCACACTTTGAGAGAAAACGGGTCCACAAAAATAAGAATGTTATTTCTTGGGAGGGAAGATCTACCCACATGCTCAGTAATCTGGAGAACCTAAACCAGGTAAGATTATCAAGACACTGATGAACGGGCTTTATGTTTTATATGTAATAAGGTACACGCCTCATGTTAGCTAGAGAAAAATCCAAGACTTGATGTCATCTAACGACTTTCGAGAAGGTAGCCCATAAGCAGGATGAGACTCACTGTTTCTGGCCGAGGGATTTCGCCCGTGTGGGCCCAGTGTGCATGCATAGGATTGAGTACAATCTCATTTTCCCCAAACACAGACAAGAATGGCCCAAAGGGAAAGTTGGGATGTTCACAATCTTACATCTTGTCTGAATCAGATTCACATTGAAAAGAATCATAAATACATAAGCATTTGAGACCTGCTGGGGGAAAACCGACTGCTTTAGAAAAGAGTAAATCTCTCTCCAATCCCACTTGAAACTGTTTTAGAACATATTTCATTGTGCTCATTGAAATTTTACCAATTAAGACATCCCTGTTACCAAATATTTTTTTGAAACACCACTTAGGAGTTTTCAAATATTAAGAGGTTTAAATATCATCCACTACCACCTTAGTATGAATTAGTTTTCTTGGTTCCTTTCCTCCTTACAAAGAGGTTGGATTTGGACTGTTGGTGTGAGTGGAGAAAGGAGACAGACAGGAAGATGGGGTAATTTTTAATCATGAGGCACTGCTCTTGGGAAGATCTGGATATGTAACTCGTCAAGGAAAGTCACAAAACATGGAAATGGGGGAAGGTCTCAAATCCAAATTTTTTTATTCCACATTTTTTTCCCTAAAACATTCTCAAACTTGACACTGACAAAACAGTCAAAACATTCAATGGCTAACCACATCTCTCCTAACTCCCAGCTATACACATGAAACCTATGGTATGGTTTTTAAGGTCTGTGTTTAGATGTTCTTTGCCATTCCCATATAGGGAGGGCTCAGAAATTTGTTGTATAGATCAAGCTCCCAGTCAGTGTGTTAGAACTCTATTATCACTAGTGTTTGCCTGTCTTTCTTTCTTTCTTCCATGGTGACTAGAAAGCATTTAATAAGTATATATTTTATCTACATGGGCAGGATTGGAACAGACCAGTTTAGCAGTCCACATTTAAGACACCCTGCCAAACTCACCCTTCTCAGCTACGTCTTCCACCCCAACTTCTGTAGCTTGGTTAGAACTGTGGTAGCAGCTTCCGACATGGCTCCCAGTAACCCTGCCTCCTGGGATTCCTGCTCTGTGAAACCCCCTCCCCTTGCTTGCGGGCTGGACCCAGTGGCTCATTTCTAACCAACAGAATACAGCAGAAGTGACAGGATGTCACTCTGAAGGTTTACATAAAGACTGTGGCTTCTTCTGCCTTCGGATCAGGTCATGATCTCAAGGTCCTGGGATCGAGCCCCGCATCGGGCTCTCTGCTCAGCAGGGAGTCTGCTCCCTCTACCCCAATCTCCGCTCTCTGCCTGCTTCTCTGCCTACTTGTGATCTCTGTCAAATAAATAAATAAAATCTTAGGGGGAAAAAAAAAGACTCTGGCTTCTACCTTGCTTATGCATACACCCTCTTGCTCATCATTCTGAGGAAGCCAGTAGCCATGTTGGGAGCTGCCCTAGGGAGAGACAAACATAGCAAAAACCTCTGGAGGGCTCCTGCCAACCGCTAGTGACGAACGAAAGCCCTTGTAATCCAAGAGGAACTGAATCCTGTCAACAACCACAGGCGTGAGCCTGGAAGTGAATCCTCCCCTAGCTGGCCCTTGTGGTGGTCACAGCCTTGGCTACCATTGAACTGTGGCCTTCGAGAGCCCTGGGTTCATGGCATCCAGCTAAACCACACCTGGATAAACCACTCGGACTGGGAGATAACAACTGTGTGTTGTTTTATGCTGTAAAGTCTCGTTACACAGCAATAGGTAACACAAGCGTGTAGGTTTTTAAAACATCATCGGTCAACTATTCACTGACATTTAAACATAGGATTCCTTTAGAAAATGCTTTCTAATACCTGTAAAATTTCTGCCTCGTAACTGGATCTCAGAGCTATTCTCCTGGCCTAAGGAGTATAATATAATGACAACCCATTACGTTATAATATACGTTGTAACATTATAATATAATATAATGACGATAATGTTCTTAGTACCAAAAGAGCCTCTTTGGCATCCATCCTATCTCCAACTAAGTATAAAAACTTGAGAATTACGAAAAACATAAGTAACTTTTCTTTGGTTCTAGCTCTGATTCCATTAACCGAACTAATTAATGTTTCTTTGAGAGGCTGCGACCAGTCAGACAAAAGCTAAGAAGAATGCTAAGAAGTATCAGCCACATCCTTTCTTCTCCTCTAAAGCAGCAAAATTTTAAGGATCGCTTCCCCACATAAAAACAGAACAAGCACTTCAGTAATATTTGGCTTTGTAAAAGACCTAAATTTCAAATTAAAGACACTCTTCCAATGCCAGATTGGGACTGGGCTGCATTTTTTTAAGACTACCAGACATGGGGCACCTGGGTGGCTCAGTGGGTTAAAGCCTCTGCCTTCAGCTCAGGTCATAATCTCAGGGTCCTGGGATCGAGCCCCGCATCGGGTTCTCTGCTCAGCAGGGAGCCTGCTTCCTCCTCTCTCTCTCTCCTCTCTGCCTGCCTCTCTGCCTACTTGTGATCTCTCTGTCCAATAAATAAATAAAATCTTAAAAAAAAAACAACAACAAAACCTTCGTATGAGAATAATGCCCTCCCCAGGCACCTGCTTAGAGTTTACTCTCAGTCGGAGACTGACCATACAAGGAAAATTGGGGCAGTCACCCTGGCTCTGCCCGGGCCTTGCAGAGGAGAAAATCCACCCAGCAGGATGCTAGAGACATAAGGGGTGCAGCCGGCGCCATGGTCCCACCAGACCCCACCAGAGCAAAACACCAGCAAGTCAGCTTAAATTCAACCTGCTTCTTCCCCTGCTACATGCGAATACTGAGAGCAGTTACTGATGCGATGTCACACAAATAGCAACCGTTAGCACGTGTACCGTAGAGCATTTTACATTTCGCAAAGCACGTTCGCACGTGAAGTCTTTATTATCTCCCCAAGTATCTTGGAGTTACTCCATTTTACAGATGAAGAAACGGAGACTCGGTCTCTTGACTCTGATCTTGGGTACCTTTCTGGGCAGTAGAGCAGCTTCCCTTCAGGCTGAATGGTTCTGTTTGGTAAAAATATTTCCTCCCTTTGTCCCCATTAAAGCTGTTCTTTATGTCTGGTCTCAGCAAAATTTCACTGGTTTCAAAATATTATTGGGGGGGGGTGGTTTGCACTGCTAAGTGCTCTCAGTTTGCTTTTCCACCAAGTAAGGACAGACCACTAATCTGAGGTTTGTTCTTTACAAAAGAGAAAGCAGCCATCCAGCTACCCCTTCGGGTGGGGGCTGGCTGGTGATGACAACGAGAGAAAGCCCATCTGGGGAAAATGAGTCACCTCCTTCCCTTTTCCTCTCCTCACTGGGAAGATCTCACTGATGTTATGGGAGAATTCCAGTACCATCCGAGAGTCCTGGACAGTGCGGACTTTGGCGGGACTCAGGTCAACGATGGTGGGGTACAAAGTTTTGCCACTGGGATATGTTAAGGTCAGTGATGCAAGGAAGGCAAGACAGAACCCAACTGTGAGCTCGGGAGGAGCTGAGGTTTCTGCATTTGCCTCTTTTTTTTTTTTTTTTCCGATTTTCTCAAAGGGGAAAAAAGTAGAGGGTGTATCTCTGCGTGCCACCCTGGCGGACACAAGCTGATAGGCTGATATGGCCACAGTGCAAATTTATTAATAATATGGAGAAACTGGCCCACTTCTATCTATAAACCCAAGAAGGGACCTCAGAGAAGCTGTGGCACTGGTCTAGGGGCTCTGATAGGAGAGAAAACACCACCCGCATCTCCCCCAATGAAGAAAGTGGGGAGGGGCCAAAGGAACCACAGGTGCAGTTTTAAAGCCTGAAACTTTAGGGAAAGTTGAGAAATGAGCTTCGAGAGGTTCTTACTGCTAAGTGTGGGATTTTTAGCCGTAGGCATGGAAATCTCTTTAAAATTGCTCAAAGGAGCCAGTAAGTTGAATTCCTCTACTATTATCCTTATCAACCTATAATATTTCTATTTCTACATGGTTGCACGGATCCCAGTTGACCTTTCTTTTTTTTCTTTTTAAGATTTTATTTATCTGTCAGAGAGAGAGAGCACAAGCAGGGGGAGAAGCAGGCTCCCCTCTGAGCAAGGATCCTGCTGAGGGACTGGATCCCAGGAAGCCTGAGGCTTAACTGACTGAGCCACCAGGCACGCCAAACCCCCAACATACCTTTTGAAGGTCGTCAAACAAAGAACATAGAACACATGAGGTGAAACTGGCACATTTTAAGTTCTATAACCTATCTGGTTTTTAGGCTTGCAGATAAATGAAATTCATTTTTTAGTTATAAAAGATACACAAAATCTGATTGATGAGCATTTTAAAAAAATTCCGTTATGCCCCTGTAAAACTCAGTCTTTCCCCACCACTTAACTATCAATAAATAGTTCAATTTAATGCAGCAACGTTTAAAACAGTAAAGTCTATTTCACTCTATGCTGTGGGGCCCACCTGTCCTGCCCCAACCCCTACCCACTTTGTCCCCTGCGGAGACTCTGACACAGCCTCTAACTTCTGGCCCCAGGGTATTGTGACTTTTGCTGAGAAGGGTCAAGGGCATGGGGTCCGACGCCTTGAAACCACAGGACGTCCATCACGAGTGAGAGCTCTTAAAACACCTCTGTGTTAGCGGGGGTCAGGCACAGCACAGGAAGAGTGTGGGTGACCACTCGCCCCGGATCGTCTACACAGCACAGGAGAAAGTCAGATCTGAGCATGAAAAAGCTCAAAAGGAGAGAAGCTGTTTCCCCCTGCACCTGCTCGGCTGGGGAGTAAGAAGAAATAACTCCCTGAAGGATGTCTCATCAGGAGAAAGACACTTCAAAGAACCGATTTTAATATTAAAAAAAAAAAAAAGAAAAGTCTCAAAATCAAAGAAAGAAGGCTTCCTGCATTTTAGGGAGCTCCTCCTCGGCCAGCCCGACTGTTCATCATAATTAAATACATACCCAGGTCTGCTTTATTTGCATCACCGTCTCCCTGCTGCCGCTAACTCATCAACTTTGTCCCGCCCAGGTCCAAACGGGAGGCGGCGTGAACCCGCCTGTGGATAAAGGATCTTCAGGGAGGAGAAGGACACCATCCTCCAGGGGACAGGGCAGGGTCTCTCAGGAGGACAGTCACATTCGCGCAAGGTGCCCTCCCAGGGAAGGAGTCTTGAACTTCAGATGAACGTGGGGCGGGGACTTGAGGAACAACAGACACTACCGGGCACACGCGATCTCCGTGAGGATTCATCACTGCCTCATGTTTTTAACAAATTCTTGATTTCGGTACAGTTGCCACGGAACATTACATTAGTTTCAGATGGACAGCACAGAGCTTTGAAAAGTGCTGGCTTTCTAAGGTCATGACTTACTTAATGAAAGAAGACAGAAGGGGACCAGTTAGGATTCACGACTTTGCCCCCCACCCCCCTAAAAAAGACAATAGTAATCTCTCAGGACACTGCAATACTTTTCAGTTCTTCCTGGTCCTGCGCTTCAAAGGCAATCGATCAATCAATCAATCAAATGTGTGTTTTCCTTTAATAAATCACGACTCCCTCTGCTTTGTAATGGGGGAAAACCAAAACAGGTGGGTCGGCACCTAGAAAGTGAGCAAATTGTGCCCTCAAGTGGCGGAAGGATGTACTGCGGGCTGGGCTTGGCAAAGCCGGTGCTTGTGGGGAAGTCCTGCCAGGTCACTGCCTCCCTTCTGATCTCTTTCATTCTGAAAAGAAGGAAGACAACTGAATTTTGGAGCAAGGCATCGGGAAAGGGGGATCGTGTTCCCGAATTATTATTGAGCCCAACGTGCCACAGCGAAATCACGTACAAGGACTTAAGTATCGGGACAGTTCACGCAGTAGGAATTCATTTCGGTTTTGCCTGTGTTGCACTGCTCTTCTAAATATAATGTTTGTTTATAATAGGGTTTATTTTCTTCAAGCAACTACTTGCTGAGGTTAGTAAAACCAAGGACTGGGTTTTAGGATTGTCTTATAAGGCAGAGTTCTTTCAACATCCCTTTAAAGATGAAAAGGAGAAAGTGGATCCAGTAAGTATGTTTGCTCAGGTGTGAAAAGTTATATAAGATTTTTTTTTTCACTGTAACATCATTTGTTACAAAAGATTGGCAACATCTTAGATGCTCGGTATCATGGGTTAAGTAAATCATAATGCATCTCAATGAGATTCAGTGCAGCTGTTAGAGACATAATTTTATGTATTCATCAGAAGGGCTCTCCAAAACCCAGTATTTGATGAGAACTCAAGACGCAGAACAGTGTAGAGATTTCGCTATGCTTGCATTGTGAAAGGAAAAATCCCAGAGCTATATTGGCTTGTACAGACATCATCCATCTCTGGAGGGACACACATTGATAAAAATGGCTGTTTCCAAGGGTCAGAAACAGAACTGTGGAATTTATGGGATTTTCATCTATTTTGTTCACTAGAATTTCTCTATTGTCTAGAAAAGGGCCTGGCACTCAGTATTTGTGGAATAAATATGCAGATAAAATCAAACAGATGTATATGTACACATATTTAAAAGGCTCTCCCCAAGGAAGGGGTTGGATGACTAGAAATCAGTAGTGGGAGAGAGAATTTACTCTGCACTTTCGTACTTCAATAATTTAGAACTGCCAGAGTAGGCTGTGCGTTCCAAGAGACATAAAATTCAAGGAACATAAGAGACACGTAAGAATGGGGAGTTATTATTTTGATAGCCACTTAAGGAAGGTATTGTTCGATGGTGATTTACACCCAGGCAGCCTTATCGGAAGCCACGGACTGTTAATTAGCAGTCATGCTGGAGTACTCACAGCATCTTAGCATATCGTGTTATAAAAAACACTGTCGTCCTGGGGAGCGATTTCCTGCTCCAACACTTGGTCGTTCCCAATTCTCCTGACCTGATACTCCAGCAGCAGGATCCGCTGTGGCCCCAACACACAGTGCGGAAAAGATCCTGGCTGGACGTACAGCCAGTGGAGCTCAGAATGGGAGTCCATTGCCATGGACCCAAGAGAAGTCTGTCTCAAGGTCACCTTCTACTCCGTGTGCCCCGGCCCCCTCCGACCCACCCCTCCAGAATTATTTCTCTTCCTTTCCTTCCATGAAATTTTGGCTTTCAGGTATCTGTTCAGGATTAGCTTGTACATTTATCTTACACCCTTCTCCCTACCTCTGTAGGATGCTGGTCTGATGGTTTTCAACCTCCTGCTTCCCCCTGTGATAAGGGAGACACCTCCCTGGTCAACCAGGCCTCAGGCGAGCTTTGGGCATGCGGACTGCTGGTCTGAGAACATTCTGCTAAAAAGGGGGACGCCTGAAAACAGCTCATTATCCATCCAAGAAATCGTGTTCCAACGGATGTACTTGCTCTCGGCAAGCTCGGTCCTCCACAGCAAGTCTGCTAATTGGATAAAAAGGCTTCAGAGCCTTTGGGAGGGGGGGATAGGAGGTGAAAATGTACTTCATGGGGCTTTCTCTGATCTAATCACCCGCTAAAAGGACGGCCAGGAGGTTAACAAGCTAATTACAAGCTCAGTGCCTATGATCTCCGCACACACCCCCATGGCAGCCGCAGGACCGGGTGCCCCGAGAGGTCAGGCTGGGCCTCGGCGGCAGCCCCGCTGTTCCTCCATCCCCAGCCCCACAGAAGGCAGCAGCTGGCATCCCCCTCACCAGCTGCTGGGCCCCTGGGACATAAGCCAGGAGTGGGCTCAAACATGTGACCGGGCTAACATCTGCATCTGGCCGTGGAGAAAGGGGTGCCCACGTCAGACGTGGATAAGCCTGTTTATCAACCTCATTTTCCCAGCTGTCCTGCCCATGATTTCGCAACGGGGCTGGGCTGGGTCTGGGTCTCGTCCCACCCCACGCCCCTGTCCCGGGAGGTTGCATGTGGCGCACTGATGGCCAAAGCCCCTGGTTCGGGAGAGGCCGGCCATTCCTGGGAATAGCACTTCTGGCTCTAGAAGTTCACCTCTTCCCTCAGAGCGTGGGTCTGTTTCACGAGTGACCGCCCCATGGGGGCTCACGTGGATGCTTCTGGAGCCGGGTGCAGGGCTCCTGTAACTGGTCTAGATTATTCCGTAAATCACTCTGAGTAAGGCAGAGTCACCAAGGACTCCACAGAGAAGACAGTGCGGATGGAGCTCCTTTGGGTACCAGCTGGTGGCTGGCAGAGGCCCCCTGCAGAGGTCGGAGGGATGAGGGGACTGAGAACAGGAAGTCAATGTCAGCTTATCTAGCCCCGTTGTATTAGAGGCCCTGCGACAGATGCTCCTCGAAGACACTAAAAAACAGTTCTCTTGAGTTCTACTCACACGGTGGTAAATCGAAGCCTCACCCCTACTTAGATTCCTATCATGTGTGACTCTGGCCAGCCCTCACCTTCTCGCCCAGAAAACACCTCCTGGGGCGCCTGCGTGGCTCAGTGGTGAAGCGTCTGCCTTCAGCTCAGGTCATGATTCCAGAGTCCTGGGATCAAGCCCCGCATCAGGCTCCCCACTTAGCCACTTTCTCCCTCACCCACTCTCCCTGCCTGTAGCCCCTCTCTCGCTGTCTCTCTCTCTGTGTCAAATAAATAAATAAATAAATAAATAAATAAATAATTTTTTTAAAAAAAGATTTTATTTATCCATTGGACAGACAGTAGTAGTAGACACAAGTAGCCAGAGGGGCAGGCAGAGAGAGAGGAAGAGAAGCAGGCTCCCCGCTGAGCAGAGAGCCTGACTCCGGGCTCGATCCCAGGACCTTGGGATCATGACCTGAGCCGAAGGCAGAGGCTTTAAGCCACTGAGCCACCCAGGTGCCCCCCCCCCAATTTTTTTTTTAAAAAGAAAACACACCTCCCACTGGATCCACTTAAGAGTTTCCCGCACCCAGGGACCTCAACAGTTCAGGTGAAAATTACCCAAATTCAGATCCTGGGTTTGTCACCACAGACATTCCGTGCTTGGCCCAGAAGATGCATCCCCACAAGTTCCAGGCAAATCAAATTTCTCTAAGTCAAGCTATATTTCAAATTCCTGAGGTGGACCCTCTATAAAACTAACTCACCCACTCTGTAAATCTTAATTTTCATTCCCTTGATTTTGTTAAAGGGACGCAACTGGGACCAGGATCAGAGACACGGAAACAGCAATGTCAGCAGGGACAGCTAGCGACAGGCCAAACCCTTAGCGTGCTGTCCAGAATTCAACGAGGTCGAAGGAAAAATTTTTTTAAAAAGAAAAAGGCACTGCTACTCCTGCTGAAATGATAAAACCTGTACGACAGAGAAGACTTTAGGGCATACCCACTCTTGATACCACAATGTAAGAAGGTTTGGAAATCTTTGCTTGAAAAAAGACTTTGGGGCGCCTGGGTGGCTCAGTGGGTTAAGCCGCTGCCTTCGGCTCAGGTCATGATCTCAAGGTCCTGGGATCGAGCCCCGCATCAGGCTCTCTGCTCAGTGAGGAGCCTGCTTCCCTTCCTCTCTGTCTGCCTCTCTGCCTACCTGTGATCTCTGTCTGTCAAATAAATAAATAAAATCTTTAAAAAAAAAAAAAAGAAAGAAAGACTTTGATCAGAGGGGAAAAGGGATAGAAAAGCCACAAGGTTCCAGGTTTCTGGAGGTATAAGGAGATGAGAAGGCACAAAAGAGGGCTGGATTCGGGCACAGGTGAGCAGCCTCGCTCAGCGAAGGCCCACAGTCAGCTCACGGGTCTGACCCAGCGTTCAGATCTGACCCAAGCCTTCCACTTCTATTGTCTGCAATGGAGCTGGAGGTGTGTGGAGAGGGGAAGATTCATCCACGGTTGGGATGCTCTTAAGACCAACCTAATCAGAACCACGAAAAAGCATGTGGGGACTGTTGCAAAAATAGTAAACATTTAACAAGAGCACAAGAGAGGTAGACAAGACGCTCTCTTGAGGTCACTGTGACTCTCCTTCCTCACAGAAGCTATAAAATACGGTGGCCTAGGAGCCCGGCGACGGTGCCGAAGGGATACTGAAGACCGGGTTCCTAGTGGGCCGGCGTTGGCGCGTCTAGAGTGTCCAGTGGAGCCGAAGAACATGCACTGTGTCCCTGTGGGTGTTTCTCACGATGCCAAGTCAGGTTCAGAGGAATCTGTCCGGACATGTCCTCGTTAGAACTCCTGAATCCCACATCGCACAAATGCACTCTGAGTCCCGCGGTGATGTAATTAAGGGATAATGTTTGCAGCAAGGAGTAGAAAGCGCCATAAATGCCTCCCCGGGGTGATTAAATACTGAGGAGAAGTTGAGTCACCACAGAATTCATTTGATGCAAGTTTATTCCAATGCCAGAAGCATTTCTTTTTCCAATGATAGGACAGGGTTTCTAAAAAGATACAAATACAGCCTCCACAAGCAAACCTTTTCATGCCTTCCTCTCCCTCTTGGGAATGGGGAGCTGAAACCACTAAGCCAGAAATACTTGTTCATCGATGGAAAGGGATGGGGGCGGAGTCTGTGTTTGAGGATTGAGCAAGGACAATGAAAAGCTGCTTCGGAACAGGGAATAATTGGGAGGGACTTTGGTACTGAAGGAAAAGGTCCATTTCTAACTGAACGGATGCCTGTTCCTACTTCTCGCTGTAATTCTTGACGTCTTGACGTCAACAAACCACTCACTTCCCCACCCTGGGTCTCAGTTTTGCGCATCTGGAGATGTGGGGGTGGGGACCGGGTCAGTTCTGAGATTCTTTGCATGTCGGGTCGGCATACACACGCTTCACACTGGGAAGTGTGAGTGGGGATGTGGGGGAACGGGCTCACTTCCATGCTGGGAGGAAGGACTGCGAGCGGGTACGGTTTTGGAAAAGGGGGTGGCACGAATAAAACTGAAAAATGCGGATTCCTTGCGACCCAGCAGGGTCACTTTGAGGCACGCTGCTTAGAGAGGCGGTCACACGTGTGCAAAGAGAAACAAGGACAGAAACCCTCGCTGCAGTGTTTCGAAGAGCCCCGAATTGGTAAAAACATAAGCGTCCATCAATAGAAAAATAAGAAATGGAGAAATACAGTAGGGCCTCTTCCTACAAAATACTATATCCCAGTCGAAAGCACGACGAAGCGCTATCTGCATCTATAGTAATATTCCCAAAACACAAGCTGTTAAGAACTTGGTCAAATTTGTGAAAATCAGAATAATTATGTAGGATAATTTATCGTCGCCGAGTATGACCCATTGAAATAATAGGATTCACGAAGCCGCAATAATAATCAAAGAAGAAAAATTATACTGTTATATTGAAAAGTACAGTGTAACACAGAGTGTAAAGCTATTGATGTACATTTTAAATGAATATAAAAATAAGACCATTCGGGGTTCACGTGTGTTGTGTGTTGTATGTGTGTGTGTGTGTGTGTCTGTATGTCTGTGTGTGTGTGTGTGTGTTGTAAAACAGAAGTAAGGAACCATCCAACTTCATAATAACTGTGGTGTGTGGGAGGCAAGGTAGAAGCCTGTGTCTGGAGACGGGGGATAAAGCAGACTTCAACGTAACCAGTAAGAATGTACATGTGTATGTGTATAAAATGCATGAAAACAAACGTCATTTCTGGATGGTGGCAAAAAGGTACTGGTTATAACATTCTTCTCCACAATTAAAAAAAAATCTTCTCAGGGGCACCTGGGTGGCTCAGTGGGTTAAGCCTCTGCCTTTGGCTCAGGTCATGATCTGGGGGTTGTGGGACGGAGCCCCGCATCGGGCTCTCTGCTCAGCGGGGGAACCTGCTTCTCCCTCTCTCACTGTCTGCCTCTCTGCCTACTTGTGATCTCTCTCTCTCTCAGTCAAATAAATACATAAAAAATATTTTTAAAATAAAATAAAATAAAAAATCTTTTCAAGGGGTGCCTGGGTGGCTCAGTCAGTTGAACAGTTGATCATGACCTTCTGCTCAGGTCATGATCCCAGGGTCCTGGGATCGAGCCCCACGGCAGGCTCCCTGCTCAGCGGGGGGTCTGCTTCTCCCTTTCCCCCTCTACCCAGCTCATGTTCATCATCTCCCTTAAATATATAAATAAAATCTTAAAAAAAAAATAAAAAATCTTCTCAAAAGAAAAACCAAAATACATGAGCAGCAATGTCTTTGGCAAAATAAGTGAGAACAGCTTCCTCCCAGCCCTCCGCGAAGGGCCACCAAGAAACCAAGGCAGCCTAACCTCTTAGGCCTTTACCGTCCAGTTCTGCTCTGCCCACTATGGTAACCACCGGCCGCTTGCATCTGGATTTAAAGTCAAATCAAGAAAGATCAAATAATATAAAAATCTCCATTCCTCCGTTACTCTAGCCACAATTCAAATGCCGAACAGCCGCAGGTGGCAAGTGGCTGTTGTATCGGAAACATACATAATGAAGATGTCTACCATTGCTGTCAATGTTATAGGACAGACTTGATCTTGAGCTAAAAAAATCTTTCTTTTAGACAATGAGAACATTTTTGGTCACATTGCTCTTTCCCTAATACATCCTTCTACACAAAGGGAAACCGAGGTAATGACTAGGAACCTTATTTCATTTCTGGAAGGAATATGTCCAAAGTAATCCCACGTTCCAACTTTGACTCAAGTAACATGTTCTGGTTAAATAAAATTAGATAAACCATTTTTAGAAATGGATCTCACCATGATCCACAGTTATGGAAACATCGTATTTCATTTTCCCCAAAATTTAGGAAGGAAGAAGATCGGTTGAAGGATACGGAGAGTGGTCCCCAAGCACAACTCTACATGTGGGTTCCACGGTTTCCCCTGAGCCCAAGTTTCTTACCTGTACACAGTATGAGGGACGTAGACTTCCCGGATGGGGAATTCCAAAATCTCTTTGTGTGGACGTGTCCGGTTTTCAGGAAAAGGTTTCACTGGCAGCATTTCAGGAGTGAGGGAGCCACTGATGATCTCTGGAGCTGGGGAAATTTCCAGTCTGAGCAAGCCTAAAGAGGGAAAACAGGACTACTTCGGTAAAAATGCAGTCATGTGACACGGGACTCAAGAAAGACTGTTGTGCTGTATTTCTTTTATGAAAGAAAGGATGAGTTGTGGGAGTATAAGAGTTTTGGAATTCCTAGCTAATTTCCTCTAGTTGGAAAAAAAAATCATGTTTTGATAACTTTTGAGATTTAGTTTCTAGAAATTAAAGAGCAAGGAATTGTACAATGAGAAAAAATGGATCTTTAAGCTTCCTTCTAAAAATACCACATTATAATAGCACATAGTTAACAATTGGTGGTTTTCAAACTGGGTTCCCTGGTGCCTCAGGATCTATTAAGCTAATAAAAAGGAAGATGATCTCAGCTTCTACCAATGCACCTCACTCTCACTTTTCTTTTTGCACTAAGAGTTTCATATAATATTTTATTTGATAAAAGATGCTGCTCTGTTCAAACTATTATCTGATTATCTGAAAAGCCAGATCTAAAACATAATGCTCCTTTAATAGGAATAGAAATATTAACAGATTTTTCAAAAACATAGACCAATTCAGACTCTTCCCTCCTGAAGCAAAATCAGGAAACATTTATTTAGCAAACATTATTATTATTATTATTATTTTTAAAAGATTGAATTTATTTGACAGACAGAGATCACAAGTAGGCAGAGAGGCAGGCAGAGAGAGAGGAAGGGAAGCAGGCTCCCTGCTGAGCAGAGAGCCCGACGTGGGGCTCGATCCCAGGACTTGGGGATCATGACCTGAGCCGAAGGCAGAGGCTTTAACCCACTGAGCCACCCAGGCGCCCCGCAAACATTATTTTATAAACTGTAGCATTAGTCCAAAAGTGTGTCCACTCATTCATGGCTTTGGGACAGTTAGCGAGGAAAAGACAAGACGTCCACACCTGGAATCGGCTTGACTCTTCTCTGTAAGGACGAAGATCTCTTGTAGTCAGCCAGAAACTTGAATAAGTCTTCGTCACTGAGGCGATCCCCCTCCTGCAAAAAGAGAACTCAGGGTTAGTGCAGAGACATCGCTGGCTCCTGGGGTGAGGATCAGTGATTTCCAGGAAGACCTTGATCCTTAAGTTTTATTCTGACATGGTTTTCATAGGAACAATGACTATAGCCACTGCTGAAATAATTTAGTTCAACCTCTTGTCAAATATTCCTTCCCAGATACACGTATCAATGGAACAGAATAGAAAGCCCAGGAATAAGCCCACAATTATATGGTCAATAAACCTTCAGCAAAGGAAGAATGAATGTCTAATGGGAAAAAGACAGTCTTTTCAACAAAGGGTGTTGGGAAAATTGGACAGCCACATGCAGAAGAATGAAACTGGACCATTCCCTTACACCACACACAAAAATAAACTCAAAACAGATTAAAGACCTAAATGTGAGACTTGAAACCATAAAAATCTTTGAAGAACATACAGGCAGTAATTTCACTGACATCGGCTGTAGCAACATCTTTCCAGATCTGCTCTTGAGGCAAGGGGAACAGCTATCAGGACCACATCAAAATGAAAAGCTTCTACACAGTGAAGGAAACAGTCAACAAAACTAAAAGACAGTCTATACTGAATGGGAGCTCTTTGCAAATGACATATCTGATAAAGGGTTAGTATCCAGGATAAAGAATTTATAAAACTCAACACCCCAAAAAACAAACAGTCTAATTAAAAAATGGGCAGAAGACAGGAAGAGACATTTTTCCAAAGAAGACAACCAGATGGCCAATGGGCACATGAAAAAATGCTCGACATCACTCATCATCAGAGAAATGCAAATCAAAACCACAACGAGGTATCGCCTCACACCGGTCGGAATGTCTAAAATCAAAAACACAAGGAAAAAAAATGTTGGCAAGGATGTGGAAAAAAAAGAACCCTCGTGCACTGTGGGTGGGAATGTAAACTGGTGCAGCCACTGCAAAAAAGACTATGATGCTTCCTCAAATACATTAAAAATAGAACTTCCCTATGATCCAGTATTTGAACTACTGCGTATTTACCCGAAGGATATAAAAACTAATTTAAAGGGATACATGTACTCCTACGCTTATAACAGCATAATTTACAGCATCTAATTAGGGAAGCAGTTCAAGTACCTATCAAGAGATGAATGGATAAAGAATATGGGTATAGACACACAGTGGAATATTACACAGCCATAAAAAAAGAATGAAATCTTGACATTTGCAGTGATGTGGATGGAGCCAGAGCATATCCTGCTAAGCAAAGTCAGTTAGTCAGAGAAAGACAAAGACCCTATGATTTCACTTGTATGTGGAATTTAAGAAACCAGACAAATAAATACAAGGGGAAGAAAAGAGGCAAACCAAGGAACAGACTCTTGACTATAGAGAACAAACAATGGCTACCAGAGGGGAAGGGGGTGGGGGGATAGAGGGGAAATGGTTGATGGGGATTAAGTAGTACACTTGCAAGGAAAGCAAATAAATAAAATAAAATAAAGCAAAATAAAGTAAAACAAAAGAAAGTAAAATAAAATAAAAATAAAGACTGCTCCATGGATACTTGAAAAGAAGGAGCATCCATTCTTTTCAGGATTGGGATTTCAGGGCATCAACTTGATATGCCTCATCAGTTACCTTATGTAATTCTTCTGTATCCTGACTTTCACTCCCTATGCTTCTTTGTTTGTTGGCATAACCGGATAGTAAGAGACCCCACCTCAAAAGACTACTTAGAGGAACACACAAGGGTACTTAACCCAAAGCATTCAGAAGAGTGCTTCTGGGTCTGAGTGTTTGATAAATGCTACTACTCCACGGGTTGAATTGTCCATTTGGTCTGTCACAGGCTAAGCCAGACAATTAAAACTTGCTTTTCGGGACACTGCAGGGACAAGAAACAAGAGACTGGCCATAATGCAATTACATGAGATGACTGAATGAAAGATAAGTATAATAAAATAAAGATACCTTTTACAAGGAAAATACACTCCTTCTGTACCACTCCCAACTTACTATCTCAACAAAAATCCTTCTCAACAAAAATCCTTCTACTACATTCTAAGGAAGCCTGCTTGACCTGTACAAATCTAGGCCAAAAGTTTCTTCCCCTGTAACTTAAATCCACTAATGCTGGTTTTACCCTCTGAGACAAGGCAGAACAAGATTACCTCCTTCTTCAAACATTTAAAGAAAGAGAAAGCATCTTTCCGTATTTTTCCTATCTTCCTTTTCTTCAGATTTGTCTCGAACAAGAAGGCTAAGCATAAACACTACTCTCCAGGCACCTATAAGGGCCAGGTACTCTGCCAAGGATTCAAGGGCAAGAGCTCTAATCCAATAGCCCAGGAAGGTAGGTAGCTAGGTAGCTAAGGTAGATAAGTAAGTAGGTATGTCTTATTCCCAAGTACAGACAAGAAAAGTCAGTTAAGTACTTTTGCTCCCTGTCCCCACAAGGACAAGAGAAAGGGCTAGATCCCAAACAGAAACTCTTCAGTCCCATGCTACTTCTATGGGCATGCCACCACACCTCCCACCCCCAGCATCCCTTTTGCATTTGGGGTTGTTGAGAGGCCCCTGAACTGCTTCGTGAAGACTGCTTGAGCTTTGGAAACTCTTCCAAGTCAGAGTCAAACCGGGTCTAAGTCAAATGTGTTTGTAGTAAAATAGACCTAATAAGAACAGCACCATCGTATCCCTTTCTGAACGCACAGTGATTAGGGCCAAGTACATTCACGGTGTTGTACAACCGATCTCTGGAACTCTTCCATCTCCCAAAACTGAAGCTCCGTATCTATTAAACAACAACTCCCGATTCCCCTCTTCCTCTCGCCTCTGGCACCCACCAGTCTACTTTCTGTCTCTATGAATGTGGTCACTCTCAGAAGTTCTCTGATTTTTTAAATAACCTTGATTATCTATTGAACTAATAAAGAGAAAGATCCGTGATGGTGACCCTCTATGAGGAAATAAATGTGGCAGAAATGTGGAAAGACGGAGTAGGGGTGATAGGGACCACAGCTGGGCTGGGAAAGCCCAAGACCAAGGGGAAAGGGCTGTTCCGGCCAGATGCTCTTAATAGCCCAATAAATGGTACTGATTTGATTATGAACTGGACTGTGATTGTTCAAAGAGGAGGGTTTGCCTTAGTGGGAACAAAACCTTCTGTCAATGAAATGAGCCAACACTCATTTAGCCTCTGCTCCATCCCAGGCTCTCTGAGCAGAGCTTTACACACCTCCGGCCATCTACCACGCCCACCTGCCCCACGGGACAAGCACCGTGGTCCCTGTTTTGCAGATCACGACACTGAGGATTGATGAGGTTAACTAACCTGCTCCCTTAACCATTACATATACCTCCCCTTTGGGCTCCAACACTCATACCACCCAGAAGAGAAGTTCAGACCCAATGGAGCGGGAAGAGATACCTGCTTGAAAAAGCTGTTGACGGTCATGGTGGTGGTCTTGTAGTTGGAGCCAACCCCATTTTCCTCCAAGGAGAGGGCTCTTTCAGAAAGCCTTCTAGTCTGGGACAGAGTTCTCCGCTCACCCGCGGAGCCTCTCCCTGTAAGGAAGACAATCGTCATTCGAAAACATGCCTTTCTGTGTGAATACACAGCAGTCATGACCTTTATCATATAAAAGACAGCATTTAAAAAATGTATTATCGAAGTGTAGTTGACACCAATGCTGTCTTCATTTCAGTGTACATGAAAGAGAAGTTTTAAGTCATGAAATGAGAACATGGCAAGTGGCCATCCTTGTTTTGGATGAAAATTTCCCTCCACTGGCCTCACCTTCCTCTGTCCCCCTGTCGGAGCCCCTCGTCTTCCTCTGACCAGACTGGAGAAGCCGTGCGCAGCCGCAGGCCCCTCCCACATGGAGATCAGGGCAGGCCACCCAGCAGGGCCCAGCACTGCAGCCAGAGCTGGGTCTGCCGAGAAGCTTTATTGAGCCAACACTGTTTGCTTTTGTTTTATTTTTACATTTGCATCCTGCTGGGAGAGGCCTGAGGTCAAATGCCCCTGAACTTTGGGACTGTGACCCAAAGTTGCCAGAGTTAGGGCGCCTGGGTGGCTCAGTGGGTTAAGCCGCTGCCTTCAGCTCAGGTCATGATCTCAGGATCCTGGGATCGAGTCCCGCATCGGGCTCTCTGCTCAGCAGGGAGCCTGCTTCCTCCTCTCTCTCTCTCTGCCTGCCTCTCTGCCTTGTGATCTCTCTCTGTCAAATAAATAAATAAAATCTTAAAA